>NW_006442107.1:33875660-33898124 GCF_000325575.1 Pteropus alecto | reverse complement strand
ATATATATATATAATTGAATTTATATATACATAATTGAATACAGTATGGTATAGCTGTTGCTGTTATTGTCTCCAGCTACTTAAATCAAGTCTAGAGAAATAACAAATTTGGACCCACATTTAGAATGTGTTCTCGTAAGTGAGGACTGTTACTATGATTCCCTTCACTGAATTTTTTCATTTGCTTAAGTGACAGAAGATCAGAATAAAAAAGAATAAAGGTAATGATCATCGCAAAAGAAACTGAAACTGAAAAAGAAACTGAAAATGTTGTTTAAGCTGCACAAAGCAGAAATGGTGCTTAAATCAGTTTAAAAACTTGAGCAACATATCTAGAATTTGAAGAAACTATATTAAGAAATGAAACATTTCAGGAGGGCAGATCTGGGAAACTGAGTTCAGCATTGCAGTTTCTAAATTTCTTGAATAAGCAGATAAAATAAAAGGCACTAAATCAATAATTAAATGTGCAATGATACATTTATCCAGAACCAGTAAGATATTAGATTTGAAATAGAGAAGAGACATAATGTTTAATAGAATACTTATGAACATTTGAGGAGTGACTCGCTATTTACAAAACAGTTCCCCACTCATATATCTTTTCGTTTGATGTTCACAATTATGTGACATATTATTTTTAAAAAACCGAAATCTGGGAGAATAAAGGACTTACATTTCATAATATTCTGTGTTCAGAATGGCTTTAGTACAAGGTATACATAGACATAAAGTATTGCACATCAAACTTTAGCATAATTATAATTTATCTTGTTATTAAGACTAGCATCTGTATAGTACAAATTAACATGGGTATATTTTAAAAAACATGGAGATACTTGTTTCTAATAAGAAATCATTCACAAGTCCCAACTGTTAACCATTTTGTTGATGATTTTAGCTATATACATAAAAGGGCAAACCCAAAGTATGACCATGTGATAACTGTGGACGTGTTCTTGGTATTGCTGCTGCTCTTGCATCTTACAGAATGGATCGTATCAAGGCCAGACAACAGAAATACAAAAAGGGTAAGGAGAGGATGCTGAGCTTGACCCAGGAATCAGGGGAAGGCCAAGACATCCAAAAACTCTCTGAAGAGGATGATGAAAGTATGTCGAGACATTTCCCTCTTATTTAAGTACCTTGACATTGAATAATAGCATGATATTGGGTAGGGCTGTAAAATAACATTAGTTTTTATTATGCTAATGTTATCAGTGTATTTTTTTAACATCAAGTTTTACCTTCCCATTGTAAATGGGATATATTTCTTTGTCTCATAAAGTACATATTTAACGAATCCATGGCTTTACAAGTATCTTTTCTTCAGCAAGACAATTTTAATCAACATATAACGTAGCTTCTGTTTCATAGACATGTGTTTCTAAAGAAAATGGGCATGAATTTGCTTGGTTTGTTTCTTTAGGGAAGATATTTCAGATACACAGTCTACTATAATCTTTTATTTTTAATAAATTTTGTATGAAAATGAAGTATGTATGCATATATTGTGTGGTATCTGAATAATGGTAGTTAAAATATCATATAGTTATTATCTGTTTCAATGAAACTTAAGATGAAGCATATACTTATTGTATCTAATTATAGATATGTAATATCCAATTAAGTTAAAAAAGTCTTCTTATAGATGCTTGCATGCTTTTCTTATTGAAAGATATGAAGAAATTATGCATATTTTCTAGCACATAGTATCTATTAATCACCATAACTTTATTTTTTCAACCATTCATTAAAATAATCACAAGAAATATTTCTGGTTTTGGATATATATGCATTTTAACAAATTATTTGCCACTAAATTGTTCTATAAATTTTAGGTGATCCTTCTTTTCTGTTAATTCAATAGAAAATTCAATGTGAGATGTATTTTTGACAGATAATTCCTTCTTTTTTATATTCTTTCTGTGCCCTCAGTTACTAAAAAGAAAATGAAAATGTGGCACAATTTTAATAGAACACTTAATATTTACCTTGTGAAATTGACTGCTAATACATGTAAACTTTTCACATTCAGTATAATTCCTTTTTCTGACCTCTGATTACTTTTGCAACTTATCTAGATTTTGACAATTGAGTTGTTAAAGCGTGGTTTTCAAAATTTGTTTTCTCATTTTATAAGAATTAATATTTGGACATATTTTATTTTAGGAGAAGCAGACAAACAGAAAGCCAAGGGCAAAAAAAAGCAGTGGTGGCGGCCTTGGGTTGATCATGCTTCCAGTAGGTTTTCTCGATCCTCTTACAATTTCATCAATTCTAACCCTTATATCCTTGACCAGAATTCAGGCGTCCCCATGACCTATGTGTTCCATGCATGGTTTGATCCTTGTGACTTGATAGGGGGTCAGTTTACAGGAAAATGGTAATGTAAGTGGGTCTCTGAACCCTGTAGACAAAATCTTCCAGAGAAATTAGCTGATTACCATACTGGTTGAAGAAAGCCAAATGTGTGGCTTACATACTCCTGAGCACCATTTATGGGCTCAGAAAGGGAAGAATAATTAACTACTGTGTTATCCACTTCTGAGATCTAGAGCTCTGCTGGTGCGTATTTGTTTTATGGCTGAAAACCTTTAATAGAATGAGTTTCAGCTCTTCCTGGGACTCTGATTTAAGGACAATCATTATGTTCAAAGTGTTTGTGGCCTTCTTTGTAAGGCGCTAGACATGGATGCCAATGAGCCACCCCTCCTCTCATTCCCAAAACTTTCATTTTATTTGCATGTAAAGATTTTTTCCAGTTTATTAAATATAAAAATGAGGATAACTTAAAGTGTATTTACTTTCTCACTCTGCTTCTTCCCTAGTTTCAAAAGGCTCTGAACCTGCACTTCAAATCCAGGGTCCAGCATGTGGCCTCAGAGCCACCTGCAGCTCAGCCATGGCTAATTAAGAGCAAAGTCAGAAAACAGTTTTTGAAAAGCAGAACTTGATAGCCACATAGAATTAGTGCTTTTCTCTCTTGATCATAAAAAATAATGAAGAATTATGGAACTCACTGGCTATATCTGTTCTGCTTAGCAGAAGTAATATCACCCACTATTGGCCAATGGTATTATAATAGAATGATTCATTTAAATCTAGCCCTTCTTAAATGTCATAGAATATTGAATAATTATTAATTATTTTGAAAGTTACTTGTTATGTCTTTAGTCTTTTTTATCTTATAATGTGTTTCAGTAACTCTATCTAATGTAATCAGACAAAGAATATCACCAAGGCCCATAATGTCACATAATGATGAGAGGGGCTCTACCAATGGGATATTCAGAATCACTAGAAAATCAAATTGATCAGAATCTTTTCTCATATGTAATTCTCAGTGTCATCTAGATCTGATATTGCCCTCTCTTACTCTGGAAATAATTTTCTGAAATCGGTAAACCAATTTAATGAAGCAATATTCCAAATGTGCTCAGTATACATGGATGTAATCAAATTTAATTCCAAATATTGAATTTTAGCATTATAGCAGAAAAAAAAAATCCATGAATTATAACGAGTTTCATTTCATTTGCTGCCCAAGGCAAAGACAAAGATTCAAGTTGAAATTTGTGTGACACTTTAATTTACTGTCCATTGGCATGTTAGTCATGCACACAATTTAATAATGCATTGCACTATATGCCTATCAAGTCACAAGTAAACTATGCCTATCTTCTTTTTTTAAGGGGCCCTTTGCTAGTTTAGAGAGACCTATCCATTTCAAAATTGTGTCATATTAAATATTTTGTCCTTTCAGCTGGGGTAAAATCCCATTGCAATCATTGCGGTTGTATTTCCTTTCTCATCTAAACATTACATTTTGGAAGGAACTGGATATGGTCTTTGATAATCATCTTACAAGTTGGGAATAATTTAAAGAATTTTCTATGAAGGTTACTGACATTAGATTTTCTGATTCATTTCACCCTCATTATACCAAGTTCTTGAAGACTGGTATTAAACTAAACGTGCCTTGTTACAATACCTTATGGTGCAATAATGCAGGAATGTGTGTAATTCATAGTTTGGAATCAGATTCTGAGCGTGGTGTTAAATTTTTCTACAAAACGTATTTCCTTTTACAAGCTTGTGAGGAGAGAAAAGGAATGAATATGTGGTTTATTTTTTTAGACTATGACAAGTTCCAAAATTTATCTTCAGATCTGGAAAAACTTTATTAAAAGTCCTTATTTCTTTAAAAGTCACTGGGCTTTAAAATAGATATTTCTTAGAGGTGACAAGTATAAAAATAAGTATAGTTGCAACACCCTTGTGTAAATCCATTGACAGTATAATAACACTGCTAAGTTGTTCATAATATTTATAAGTATTCAAGACCTTAACGAAGTCTACGGGTGACAGATCTCCCACTTCCATACCTATGTACACACATGCAATTGCATTATTGCTGTTCAATGATACCTTCCATTCCAGTATAGCATGTCTTCATGTCAATTCAATATAGCCTAAGTCAATGCCAAGCCTCACTTTATTGTGAAATATTTGAAGTAAAGGGCTTAGTTTTGGGGGGTAGGATTTTAAAAGTTATTTTCACGCTCAGTTGTTCAGCAATAACATCAACATTCATGATATGTATATGGACACAGGCTGGAGGCAGGATCTCTATCTGAACTAACAAATGTATACGTCAGAGCTTCTCTACTCCTTATTAACAGATAGCACTAAAGATAATATTCTCTGTCATTTTCTTAGTTTTAGTTCAATAACATTCTATAAAGGAATAGAAAAATTTTAACATTTTTCTTTTTTTAATGTGTTAATTTCTACTTCTCACATACAAATTGGTAATGTTTTTAAATGATAAAATCAATGTTATGACTGCTTCAGATGAAAACCATTTGGGCTAACACATGGATAAAAGTTATAGAAGGTATGATTGAATACAATTTAAGCTACTGTTGATTTTAGAGCCTATAATGAGGGTAAAATGCTCAATCTTATAATACTTTGTTTTTACCAAATGACTATGTGACGTACAGTCCATGTAACTTTCCTGCAAATCTCTGAGCTTACATGAAGGCATTACTTTAATGGTCTTCTCACTGTCAAACGTAATGCTGTAACTTTGGTTTGTTCTTGCTTACTCTTACCTTATGTTATATTGCATTTATTTCCTCAGTGCTGGCCCAGTACTCTGGGCCTGGTTCTTTCTTCAAAATAAAAATGACAAATCACAGTGCTTCTGTTCAAGGATATAAGGCCCAATTCATTCACTCTGCATCTTCATGGATAGAGGCCTCAGATACGTCTGAAATCATGAGCAAAATTATTTACTTTTTGACCATGTTTTGTGATATTCGAGCAACTAATTTTTTAAACAAGCCAAGGTTTTCCATTGCCTTACAATGTATAAATCCAAAAAATAAATGAATACATCATCCAAAAGACACCTTAAGCATTTGAAAACTTGAATATAACTTGAAAGTATTAATATGCTTTCCTGCAATGATGGTACCATTCTTGTAGCATCAAAAATGTACATGCTGGGTCTCTTTTCTTTGATAAACTTAAAATAATAATCAAACTGATGAAGATTAGATTATCAAATTTCTTTAAATCTCTAGACATCAGCTTTCTCTGCTCCCAATTTTTAGCACAGAAATACGTGTTCTTGCAGGGAAAGTTTTAGGCAAGGCAAGGCTGATCCATACTGTTTTTTGCTTTGTGTCTTATGGTCAGTTACAGGTCTCAAATTTCAGTAAGTGACTGGGGAGCTCCTGGATGACCAGAAGCCTAATAGCACTAAACTGTACGGACCATGTCCATCATGCGTCAGTCTGTCCCATGTTATGTGTAGAAACGGCCAGAGTGGCAGTGGTGGCATTGTAGTTGTATTCTTTTTTAAATGTTACCTGCCCATTTCTTCCTCATGACAATGTGTTATTTTTTTCTTAAACTCTTTCAAATGTCTTGCCATATTTGTTATGTCCCTTATGTCACTTGCGGAGAAGCCAGGTCTGCACAATATAAAATGAAATAGAAGATTGGTGACACTGATTCTTGGTCCTGAATCTTCCTGATTAGCTTTTCTACAGTAGTTTGGACCCATTTAGACAACACCAGACCCTCCGCTTCACTTTAGCCTTGTCTAAAAGAATAAACTTGCTAAATTTTGAAACAATAATAGTTTTCACTTATTTTAGCCAATCTTGTAACAAAACAGGTTGCTGCAGAGTTGATCTGATGGCATCTATGTAAAATTTACAATGAAGAAGGAAGAAAATACCAGATGAACCCAATAGTGGCCAATTCCCTTACATGGCATAGACAAGGCCTCGTGCTCTGCAGATCCTGTCAGTCATGTCAACACCATGTAGCATGGCCCAGAACGAGTACTCTTCATCTCTTGTTTTTTCCTCCCTACCAACATCTCTTGCTGTGGTCCTTTTACAGACAATTTATGTGTATCTTTGTGGGGCATTTCATTAATAAGCCCCTGATTATCTTATATGTCTTTCAAGAAATAAGTAAATATTTTGTTTTGCTTAGTGGTCAGGAGTGGAGATTACTATTTGTTTGAAACGGATAGCGAAGAAGAGGAAGAGGAAGAATTAAAAAAGGAAGATGAAGAACCTCCAAGAAGGTCAGCTTTCCAGGTAATTATGGGTTTGGGAAAATCATGTCCTTTGCTAGTTGAAGAGTTTTTTCATTTTGACAGACTGCGATTGCAGGCTTAGACTTCTTCTGCCGTGTTTATATATGTTATAGCTCCCAGAAGCTTCTGATTTATGTCTGAAATTGTTTTTGCCTCATTAAATTAATGCTGCTTGCTCTCAGCATTGCCGTAATCACATGCAAGAACACAGTACCCGTCACTTGCATCAAAAATGTTCTAATGCTATAAACAAAAATAAAGCTTCCTTGGGCGAACTTTATTTTTCTGTTGCAAGTAGGAGGTGAAGAAGGCTTATCTGGCATGGAATTGAATTGCTTAAGTGGACTTATATTTCAACATGTGAAATAATTAATTATGAAAATGAAATACTTTCTTTGTTTTGTCATTTAAATGTTACTTTATTTAAAAAATCAGTTTCATTTATATTGCTATAGATTTGAGAATTTATTGAAATAATAAAAATATATAGCACAGTTATTTTTTTCAGCTTAACTGCCTTTTTTTTCAGAAACTGCTGTACCATTCTCAGTTATATAGCTCACTGGCCTAAGTATATTGTACTCAGTGAAGGTATAATCAGTGCTACCTAAACATGATGATTTGTCAGTAGAGTTACATATTGATTGATAGCTTTATTCATCTTTATATACAGAGAGAAGATATAGATATTTTTAATGAAGGAGCCACATATTAGGAGTTATTTCCCATTTGTTATACTACAAGGCACCTAGAATTTTATCCATCAAGCCACATGAAGTGTCTATGAAGAGGTCATTGTCAGTTTGCTGGCTAGGTCTTCTCAAGCTGGAAGGTTACATTCACCTCTGCCTTATCGAAGATCTAAATTATTCTCAGAGACATTTTGCTCTGATGCTTTCTCACTGGCACCATTACTAACTGTGTCTGTTTCAAGATGACTGTGTCTGTGTGTATGTGTGCAGCTGGTTTGCCAAATAGTAATGACTCCACTTGTTTATTTTTATTCTAATGACTTTTATTCTAACCATCACTCATCATGCAACAAAGGAGAGACCATGATCATCTTCACCATTTGTATGGATTACTTGCAATGATTGACTATTTTCTTTATTTGTAACTTATAAGCAGAGCACATTTTACTCTAGCTTCAAAGATTGGCACGTTTGAACCTAACCGATGTAATCGTAGACACTCATACTGACATCATATATTAAATTATTAGTTTTCTGTTTTCTTTCCTACTAATTATTCTTGCTTTGTCCTTCTTTGTAGAGAGCTATTGGGAAGTTTGCATCAGCCATTTTAGCCTTGCCAAAGTCTGTCATTAAACTTCCCAAAACTATTCTTCAGTATTTAATCAGAGCTGCAAAGGTATTTGATGTTTCAGTGATATGCAGTGTGTGACCCTTTGCTGTGTAGATCTTTAGACAAGCAGATCCCTGTTGCTACATCTGCATTTTTCCTGTTCTATAGATCATAAAATGAAGAAATTATAAGAATTTAAAATATTGGGAGGCAAATTTTTCCAAAAAGAGAAGCCAATTATTTTATTATTTGATTCTTGTTTTTTCAGTTGACACCAGAGCCTATTGAAAAATAGAAAGAGAAAATGCAGATACACATCTATTTTTTGTCCTTTTTGTAGTTTTGTCTGAGTCATGTGTCACTTTAAAAGGGTCACATCTGGTTGCATGCATCAGTTATGATGTGTAAAAAGTATGATAATTTTTCTCAGAAAGCTGGTAAAACTATGAATAAGCTAATAAAAGACTCATTTTGCTCCATCTCCTTTCTGGATTCCTGTTAAGTTTTCATCTTCCCAAACTGGACGTCACCTTCCATATCTCTTTCTGAAGTCAGTACATCTCCTCACTCGGCTGTGCTGCCATGTACAGTCTATGTGGTTCCTCCTTCCCACAGCATCAGTGATAATGCTGAATAAACTGTTTTAAAATGAACCGTTAGTTAATCTAATGCACAACAAAATTGTCCAGTTATCTATGCCGTAATCATTACATTTCTGAAAGTCATAGATAATGAATTACTATTCTTATACTTTAAAGAAAGCTGTTTCTTCTGACTTAATCTGAAGCAAGCACTTAAACACTTAGGTCTTTATGCTGCTCGGTGTTAAGGAAATGATTTGGATGGTGACCAAGACCAGTGCTTCTGACACTTTATTTGGAGATCTTATTTAATTGCAAGTTCTTTAAATTCATCAGGTCTGGTGGGTTCTGAAATTCTGTATTTCTCTCAAGTTCCTGGGTGAAATTCAAGCATCTGGTCTACCTTGAGTTACAGGATCCAGAACAGTTGGACTGAGGCCAAACTGACCCTATATCAAATGTTTCTGGAACTGTAAAATGTTTGTATTTCCAAATGTCAACATTAGGATAATTTACCTCATCATTTTTAAATGCTAGGATTCTAATTTTTAGTTTGATATTCACTGTTGTTACTCCCCTAGGATTCTTTTTCTTTTCCCTTTTATGTCTACAAATGAGGCTCTCTATCCATATAAAAGAATTTATAATAAAGACTACAATGTAATAATTCCATATCTTACTTTAAAAAAATCTTATAGACAACATAAAGTCCTGGATCACACCTGAATTAAAGGACAGTTTATGAAACTTAGTCAATTTCAATTAAGGATCTCCACATCAATGAGATTCTCTCCTATTTTAAATATTAAATGCTTCTTTACATAATAAGTTTTCAGTAAAATGAATCCCATTTTCCCTTAATATGTGTGATAGAATTTAAGATAAAATTATGTAAGGGAAAATTTAAAATTAAGTTGAGAATACACACTAGTGACAGTGCGGTTTGGAGCATCCGAAGGTCATTTAATACGTTTCCATGTATTTTCTACTTATGGTTAGTGATGCTTGTGTCTGATTCCCTAGAGAGATCCGTCAAATGGCTGATAGTTACAGCTACGAAGTAAGAATTGAGAAACTTCAATAAGAAACTTCTATTTCTTGACTCAGTAAGAATAGGGATGTTTCCTCCTCTGCCTTCATTATCAACTTTTCCCTGAAACAATTGGACTGAGGCCAAACTGACCCTCTATCGAATGTTCCTGGAACTATAAAATATTTGTATTTCCAAACATCAACATTAAGGTAATTTATCTACAAATAAGGACTTGCCATATGATTCTCTCTCCCTCCCTCATCTCCTCTTATTTGCATTATTTAAATTCTCACCTCAGTGAGAAAACTGATAGACTTAATCATTTAGATGTCATATGTAGAATCAGGAGTTCCATTTTAATATAGTCAAATTTTAATAGCTCTCACTCTTTTTACAAGACTTCTTCAATTCAGTCCTAAGCATTCTCTTCTTTCCTTCTCACCCTCTCTCCCAATGCTTTCATATTCTTCAGAGCAAAAGACTTCCTCCAGCTTGTGCACCTATTACATTTAGAAATCCTGAATTACATTTTTATTTTCTTTTGGGGGCAGGGGATTCTTGCATTATCTAAAAGCAACGGTCTAATAATTCTTTTTAAAGAAAAATTTTAAAGAAATATCAACATATTTTGCTCTTAAGCCTGAAAATTTATTTACATTTAGCAGAATAGATTTTTTAAAAGAATCAATATCTTGTGGAAGCAAGTTTGCTTATTAATGTACCAAACCTCAAAGATATTCTTGATAGGATTCCCAATTAATGTGTTCAATAAACATCTACCATAAATTCCTTTCTGTGGTCCTTCTCCTTTAAATTCCAGTTTATCTCACTTTTCAAAATGTTTTTGGCACAAAATAAGATAATTTTTTTTGTCTCCTGGGTTTATTATTTAGAAATAATACAGTTGTTATATTTGTGTTAACTGCCCTTAAGACTGAAATTTCTACCAGAGTTAAGAAATGTTCTTTCTTAGTAACTTATGACCTTTACATTTCCTTATATGGAAGACTTAAATCCCTCTTTATTTTTACTGACATTACAATGCCCATGGTTTTCTTACACTGTGTTTTTCAAAGATTTCAGAAATCTGAACATTATATAGAATAAAATGAAAATGTCTGGGTCTACAAGCTCCCCTACAAAACATTCCTCTAACTTTATTATGATAATAGAAAACCCAGCTTCCCTGAGACTCAGGTGTGTCTGTGGTGCATGAGGAGCATGCCTGCTTGGCTTCATAATTCTGGATGGCTAGCTTTGTATACCAAGGTTTTCTTTTTTTTCCTTCTGCATGACTTGGGAGACTATTGGTGAGTGGGCTGTTCAAAATTGCTCTTTTGTGGTTAGCAGTTATAATATATTAATACAACTATTTTCATCTCTTGAATGAAAAAGACAAAATTCAACCAAAAACACCAATTTTCCTTTCGTATCATCCAGAATAACTCCTTAACCTTAATATCACATTATTTTTCTCTCCAAATACTAATCAGTTTGCAAAGCCCTTTCTCAAGTTGCTGGCAATAGCTGGTATTCCCAAGGGAAAGTATGGAATATGCAAAACTATTTTCCCAAAATAAATGAGTGAAAGATGTTGTTTTGTTTTTGATTCAAAGTTTATTTATGATGGGAGAAAACTACTCTAATGAGACCTAGTGAGGCTTCCAGTTTATTTCCATGGTCTATAATGCAAAAGATAAGTAACTAAGAATTACAAATGGTGGTGGTACGTGGGAACTTAGGTGAAATGGTGGTCTGTATATACTCAAAGTATCTCATGATTGTCTGTTGTTACCAAATGAAATATATTTCTGCATATCTATTTTCATATTTATTTCACAATAATGACAATAGCACGGGTCAGCTCATCATATGAAGGGATATGGGAGAGGGATATTTAGTTTGTGTTGGGAGAAAAAAAATATGTTTCCAAAAGTCAGAAATCTTGATGTCTATCCCTTTCCTTTTAATTCAAATTATTAAAAAGTCAGAAAATAATTGAACCTTCTCCCTTCAGTTTGTTTATCAAGCCTGGATTACTGACCCTAAAACAGCACTCCGACAGAGGCGCAAAGAGAAAAAGAGATCTACAAGAGAAGAACAGAAAAGAAGGAGAAAAGGATCTGGGGAGGGTGAGTGTCGTGTGGATGCACAGGTTCTGGCCAGCACTCCCCATTTCTGTGGCCTTTCAGTGTAAAAGAGGAACTGCAAATAAATTCTAAAGATTTTAGAATTCTAAATCCTAAAGATTGTAACAATTTTTACTTGTCCTTAATTGCTCATGTCGGACACTTGGAATAAATCAAAACATAAATTTAAGTTAAGATACATTTTATAAAATGAGGAGGCAGGCGAAATAAGCCCAAAGAAAGTAGAAAGAAAAAATTAACTTTTTAAATAGATTTTAAGTCATAGAAAAGAAATACAAGACAAGGCTTATCAGGAAGTGAAAAGCTGTTCTTGGAAAAAACTAATAAGAAAGATGAACCTTTGACAACTTAACCAAGAAAAAAAGGGAAATCACACTTAAACAATACTCAGAAGCTAAAAATGGAACATACCTGCCAATGCCGTATTCAGCATTATACTGTAACATTTTAAAGCGCGGATAGAAACATGTTTCCAAGGAGGAAAACTTCCAAACTACAACAAAACACACCAAAGCAAAGTTACAGTGCAGTGGGGCACTCAGTAAAAATATTTTGATTATGTATATCAGACTAAAGATGAGTATTCTGGTTGTAGTAAGAATTCCTAATCAGTAAAGAAAAATTCAGCCCAATAGATGAATGGATATGAAAACAATTCACAAATCAGAAAATGGAAATGGCCTTTTAAAAAGAGCTCGGCTTCTCTAGTAATTGAGAAACACAAACTATTTTGACATTTTGTTTTTTTCTCTACCGGATTGGTAAGATCAGAAACATTTGCATATTACTGTTTAGATCTGGTGGGAAGCTAAGTGTTCGCATACACTGTGTGGTCTTGTAAAGTTGGACAAGCAGTGTGTCAATATCTATGAAAACTTTAAATGTACACATTCCACTAGAGATCAGTCCCACTTCTGGGTGTGTGGCTTGACCGGAAGCAGGATTTGCACATGTGCACAAGGACACATGTCTAAGAATATTTATCAAAACTTATTTGTTAATAACAAAATTTTGTAAACATCCTAAATGTCCACATAAAGAACATTCAAATAAGTTATGTTACCACTATATTATGGGATACTCTGTAGTAGTTTAAAAAGTGAGATGGATTACTTTGAACTGACTTGGAGAACAATTCCTGACATTGTTCAATTAAAAAAGTTATGTTGCAAAATACCATGCACATTATGAAACAAAGGAAATCTCAAGATAATATTTTGCATTTTTAATGGGTACATATAATAGTATATAACTTCAAGAGAAAAATGAGGACGAAAACTTAGCAAATTAATAACAGTGGTTTCTTCTTGAGAAGGAATGGAGAGACAGATAAGTGGTATGAATAAAGGGAAATTTAGACTTATCTGTTATATTTTTTGTTCTCTACAAAGAAAATGTATATATAAATTCCTTGTGAAATTAAAAATATATTTAAAAATAAAAGAAAAACTAGTTTCTAATGAAGCTCTAACTGTAAAATCTCTCTCCTTTTTAATCATTGCGCCCCCTGCTACCTCCTGGTAACTTTCATTTTATTTTACTTTATTGGTTTAAAAAGACAAAATTAAGACAGAGCTGGTGTAACAAGTCAAGCAGTAAAGAGGTAAATGCATAGTCGGCCTTGAAAACCTATCCACTAAGCTACCAAATCCTCATAATATGTTGTGTTCACTTTCACTCCTTTCTCATGGGCATAAGTACGTGTGTGCAGGCAGTTTCCTTTGTTTTTCAAAAATGAGTTCGTGCAATACAAACTGCTGTTATATGTTTATTAGCAACGTATCATGAACATTTCTCCAATTATGTATTTATAAAACCACATCATCCTTTTTAATAGCTGCAAAATATTCTATAATGTGGATATGCTAATTTATTCAACTATTCCATCTCTAATGAGCATAAAGTTTGCTTACAGATTTTTCTACAATGAACAATCCTATCATAGATATCTGTGCACAAAATTTTGTATATAATCATATGTGTGTGTGCATGGGAGTGTGTATTTAAACGCATAGTAAAGGGTCAGGAAGAACATTCACTTTCCACAGAATGCATTATCAAAAGTGGAATTACTGGGTTAGAGGGTGTGTCTTTTTTTATTTTAATTGATATTTTCCCAAACAGTTTTACTAATTTACACTCCAATGTGTAAGGTAGGAGAGTGTCCATTTCCCTGTAGCCTTATCCCCCATTATTACTCTTTGTATTGTTTGTCTTTCTCAGAGATGAGAAATGGCTTTTATTTTCATTTGAATTTTCCTAACTAATAAGACTGAATATTTTTTATTTTCTTGGTAATTTCTAACTCCAAATCTAAGATTTAAACATTTTCATCATTTTTTATAATATTATTCTATTGGGTTGTTTGTTTGTATTAGTTTAGCGAATGTTAGGGATATTATCCATTTTTCAAGTGTTAAAATATTTTTTTCCAATTCAATGTTTATCTTTTGATTTAGTTAATGGTATATGTTATCTAAACAATTTTTTTTCTGACATCGAGTACATCTAAATTTCTTTTTGCAGTTTCTAGCTTTCTATTTTGCTTAAGAAAGCCTCTCGAAAATATTATGCTAATGTTTTCCTATATTTCTTCTGAATTTTAGTTATATTTTGAAATTTTTATTATTCTGTGAAGTAGCGATCTAGTTTTTTTTACTCTTAGATGAATAGACAACTACGCTATCACTATTTGTTAAATGATTCTTCTTTTTTCTATTGAATTTAAATGAAAAATAAAGCAGGTCTACCTAGCTGGAAAGATGAGATGTAAAACAGAATAGCAGAAAATAAGTTTGGGAGGATTAACTGGAGTCAGATCATTAATGGTCTTTGATAAGGTTATCAGGTAAAATACAAGAAACACAGTTAAATTTATAATTTTTTGATAACAAATAATATTTTTAGCTTAGGAGTCATTTAAATATATTGCATGGGACTTACGCAAAATGAAAAATTATGAAAAAATATTTGTTGTTTATTTTATATTAAAATGTAATTAGTTATCCTGTATTTTCCCTTGCTAGACCTGACAATCTTAGTCTTAAATAAGAGACTAGGAAATAAAGTGAAAACTCTATGATGTCATTTTAGGGGATGACATGCTACAATTTGTAACATTACCCCAAGGTACTCAGAATTAAAATTTCATGGTATGTATCAGGAGTCAGAAAACTTTTTCCATAAAGGGCCAGATAGTAAATATTTTAAGCTTTGCAAGCCATAAGTCTCTGTTGCAACTCAACCCTGCCCTTGTATGATAAAAATGGCCACAGACAATAGATAAAGAATGGGTGTGGCTGTGTTCCATTAATATTCGAATTTTACATATTTTTCATGAGCACAGAATATTATTTTGTAGACTTTTTTCCAACTATTAAAAATATAAAAACCATTCTAAACTCACAGGCTGTTTAACAATAGAAAACAGGAAAGACTGGCCAGAGGATTGTAGTTTACTCACCCCTACTATCCATGATTCTTGTTCTGGAGTGAAAATAATTTGAAAGCCATGAATTCTTACAACTTTTCCCCACAAAGTCTTTAAATAGGCAGACTATCCTATATTTAATTTAAAAAATTCTTTTGATCCAGAAGAGTAGTGTTGGCATTTAGTATACCCTAAAAGAGTCTAACTCATATTTATTAAACACACCTGACAGGTCCCGTGGAGTGGGAAGACCGAGAGGATGAACCAGTCAAAAAGAAATCGGATGGACCAGGTAACAAAATAGTGGCAAATATGAGCTGAGGGGAATTTGAAAATGTACTTGCCCAGAGGGTATGTGGTTGGAGGCTGCCTAAAAATAATTAATCAAATCCTGTTTCTGGACTATGACTAAATAAGCAGTCATTTGAAATCTCATCTCTAGTGAAACTACAAAGTGACTCCTAAAAGTAGATCTGTCCCTTACACTGTTGGATTAAATGTCGGATTAGAGTCAGTTTATAAATTCTTTTATCCAAGTACCTATGAAAGGAGGTTTGAGGAAGCAAATTATAAATGTCCCATTGGAAGACATCAGAATACAGGCACAAAAAATATTGGCAATTAATTTTAAAGAACTGGGGAAATGAGAGGTGCTCTGGAAGCTTGGTCCAATCTTCTTATTTAATGAGGGGAAAACCAAATCCCAATGAGTTTCCTCAGGAATTCACAGCTATAGTCAGGGACAGATTCCAAGTCTTCTAACTCCCAGCCTAGTCACGGTGCCATTTGGGCTCCACATCATACGTGATGCAGAGAAGGATTTCTCCATGAAGGAAAAAAAAGGCAAAACAAAATCCTCCAAAGAAATTAACTCAAATGCCTCCATACTCCCATAAAAATGCTGTTTCCTCTGTTGCACGAAGTTGGAACTCCTGTGTACATTGTTTATCAGCAGGCAAGATTTTTGCTCTTTTACTCTGGACACAAATACTTCCAAGAAAGCCATTTGTTGGCGCAGAATGAGACTTTTCAAAGGCAGTCTAACACCTTCTGTAGCACAATCCTTACACCTGGCCTCCATTTCCAGATAACTTAACTCACATGTATATGGAGCCAGATATTCTGTTACTGCTGCAAAGCTTTGTGCAATAATAGTATCTAACCCTTTAGATTGCACATCTTCTTTGCCAAGCAGTTTTTCAAGACCTTTAGACATATTCACTTTTAAGCCCCACCCATTTAACAGATAAGAAACTGATGCAGAAAAAAATTAGCTAACTTTTCAAAATGTACACAACCACTAAGGGGGAGAGATGAGATTTGAATCCGAGGAGCCTGAACCCAGAGTTTGTGCTTTTAACAACTATGTCCTACTGTGTCTATGATTAAAAAAACAAGTAAAAATAGAAATCCTAATTTCACATGTTAGTTTGTGATCACCCAATAAAGTGCATTCCAACATAGCAATTTTAGTTTTGCAGTCAAAACCACCATAAGCAAAACTGTGAAATAATTATGTTTACTTTCACCAGCTCTAAGGAAATAATTGTGAACGTGAGAAGAAAAATGTTAAAAATGTAATATGCTGCTAATGTTTATTAATAGTTGTAGTAAGTTCAGCCTCTTGGGGTCAACTTGCCTTTGATATCTCTATAAAACAGCTAGAGGTTCTATCCAAACTACCGCGGGAAATGCATGCCTTGCTCGAAATCAAAACAAAGACAGGAGTGTGGGGTGGAAAGAGAAACATGGGCGTTCCCGGCCTTCTCAGACTCAGAATTGCTCTCCCGTGGAATCTGTAGTACCTCACTTCATTCAGCTTCACAGAGCAGCTGCTCCCTTCCTGAGCTTCTTGGCTCAATGAAGAATACCGTCTCATTTCCCTACTCTCTGAAGTACACCTCATTTAAGGCTATTAGATGTGACACATTTTTACCAAGATTTTGGGGGACCTTGGGAAACAGTGACAGCATAGGCAGGAAACTACATCAAAGGGAAAGTCAATGATCAGTGTTCCTGCCTCAGCAGGTCTCTCTCGGCTGGAGCCTCTGGGGCCTGGCTTCACAGCCAGGGGTCTCAGGGCCCCTTCCCACCAGGCCATTCTCAATCATTCTCCCACCTCCTTTTTCACCTCCGGATTTCAGGTTTTTCCCACCTCCTTTTCCACCTCCGGATTTCAGGTTTTTTTCCCCAGGTACCAGCTGGCCACTCCAAGATTCTTGTTACTCCAGCAGGTAGAACTGTATAACTCTTCTTTGTCTCTCTTGTCTGGTGGCCATCTCATATACAGCTAAGCTTCTTCTGATGGTTTTATTTTTGAAAAGAGTAAACCTTTACCTGAGGGAAAGTCTGCTTTCCTACTAGGGCACACAATTCACAAATAACTTTTTGTTTTAAACCATTCCAAAGTTAAACTCTGATTCACATTATGGTATGAGAATTAAAGTAGAGAGAGGATTGGTGGAACGCCGGGGTGAGTCACCCAGTGGTCATATCTGATTACACTGGATTAGAGATCAGGAAACTATAAAACTCCTAGACTAAATCCCACCTGCCACCTGTTTTTATATGGATTGTTAGCTAAGGATGATTTTTATATTTTTAGTGGTTGAAAATTTTTTTTTTAAAAAAGAGTATTTCATGACATATGAAAATTATGACATTCAAATTTCAATGTCCATAAATAAAGTTTTATTGGAAACTCAGACATGCCCATTTATAGACAATTCATTCATTGTCAATGGCTGATTGTACACTGTAAGTAGTTTCAATAGAGACAGTACAGCCTGCAGAGCTGAAAATATTTACTATCAGGCCCCGTTCAGAAAAAAAGTTTTTTGATTCCTGCACGTGATCATAAAGGCTTATACCCTTTTCCAAATGCCATATTAGTGATTTTAAACTGTAATTCCAAGCTATAATCATTAACCCTGAATTCACTGAGATTTTATTAGGACACTTAAATCTGATTTTCTTTTTTCTTTTTCTTTTTTCTTTTTTTTTTTTTTTTGTGGGGAAAGGGTGAAAGATACGAGCTGTTTTCTTGTCGGTGTTTTGTTTTTTTTAATAAACAATAAGGAAATTCTTAATTCATTGTCATATTCACTAAGAATTCACTTTATTGCAGTCAAAGTTTGACATAGTCAGTTAAACTAAGTTTTTTAAATGCCAAATGAAAATAAAATTATGCACTGATCAAAATTTGGCGGCGTCTTGAATCGTTCCTTAAATACCAGTTAAGAAACCATTGGCTTACATGAACAAAGAAGCAAGACAGGCAATTAATGACATCTTCCCTCTTTTATTTTGATTCTGACCTAAAATAAGTTAGGTCACAAATATGGAATCTCCTCAAACATGATCAATGATCAGGGAGCTCATGCTGAACTCTGTGAGGGCACTGCGCAGACCTGTGCTACACTGAGACAATGTTATGGACAAGGTAGCAGTCTGAGCTGAGCTATCACGCTGGACAGCCTTCCCTTTCCCGGGCTCCCAGAGTCACGGCCACAGATATGGAAGAGAACTCAAGGACATCAGGAATTTCACGCCTTCTGTTGGTTTGGGGAGAATTGATCCTATGTGCAGTGTCTTGTAGATAACACAGGCTGCTATAATTAAAAATAATAAAGATGGGTCAGTGGTATGGATATATACTTCACAGAATAGGTTTAAGGTCATTTAACTGAAGTGCAACTACAGTAGGAAACATCGAATTCTTACTGAATCAACAGAATTGTTCCCAACAACAATTATTACTTAAGAAGAAACTTACAGAAAAAGCATTAAAGGACCCAGTTACCTTTATAGGTACAGACTGCTTCTATCCCTGTGTCAATAACAAAAATATCTTTGAATGCAATTTTTCTTTTAATCGAACTTATTATCTGTGTATGTATCTATTCTGACAGATGTCTTGACCAAAAGTTAACCATTCTATCCTCGTTTGGTTTTGATGCTGACACTGCATGTGTAGAAAGACCCAGTGGTAGCTTCCTGTACTGCAGTCTTCCTGCACTCTCCCATCAGGCTGAGTGGCAAGTGCCACACTAAGTTAGGTCTGGAGGGCAAACCAGGCCTGCCCTTGATAAAACATCACCGTGCAGCACGCAGCAAAATGGGTGATGGCATTTTGTTCTTTTGAAATCTTGTTTCTTTTTCTTCCTCCTAGATAATATCATCAAGAGGATATTTAATATTTTGAAATTTACCTGGGTTCTTTTTCTGGCAACAGTAGATAGTTTCACAACTTGGCTTAACTCCATTTCAAGGGAGCATATTGATATATCTACAGTTCTGAGAATTGAAAGATGCATGCTGACAAGAGAAATTAAAAAGGTAATACTCTTGGTGTAATTCTTTTTGCCTCTTCACAAGTTATAAAGATTGTAAAAGTTAATATTCTGAATTTCATACAGAAAAAAAAATCCTTTCTTTCCAGACAGTCTTTACATAACCCCTTCATTTTCCTGTATACTTAAATCTGTTCTATGTTCAGAATTAAAATAATCAGACACCACGTGCACACACGCACATGCATGCACACACACGCACACACACACACAGTCCTGGGATATTAGCCAATTTATTCAACCTATCCCCTCCACTCACCAGAGTTTGCAGGTGCACAAGCTCTGCCATGTCTCATAAAGGATTATGTTGTTTAGTCTGGGAAGTTTGATCTGAAACTTCTTATAGGAAAAGTTAGGATAGATGCAGAGCAACAAAATATAGTCATATAAGGTTTACAGATTATATTTAAAAATAATAGTTCATTTCTGGAAAAGTTACTATTATCTATATACTTATATATATAAGAAGGGATTTCTTTTAAAAATTTTTATTGAAAAATAATTGACATATAACATTATATGAGTATACAACATAATGATTTGATATATATTATATATGTGCATATATATAATGAAGTGATCATCACAATGTTAAGTCCACTTAACATCCATCACCACACATAGTTACAATTTTTTTCTTGTTATGTAAACTTTTAAGGTCTGCTCTCTTAGCAACTTTCAAATACAGTAGTCTCCCCTTATCCACGGTTTCAGTTACCCTCAGTCAGCCATGATCCAAAAATATTAAATAAAAAATTCCAAAAATTAACAATTCATGAGTTTTAAACTGCCCACCATTCTATGTAGTGTAATGAAATCTCATGCCATTCTTCTCCATCCTGCCCAGGACATGAATCATCCCTTTGTCCAGCATCTATACACTGTATATGCTCCCCATCCATTAGTCACTCATAGCAGGCTTGGTCATCAGATTGACTGTCGTGGTATCACAGAGCTTGTGTCCGAGTAACCCTTATTTTACTTAATGTCCCCAAAGCGCAAGAGTAGCGATGCTGGCAATTCAAATATGCCAAATGGAAGGCGTAAAATCCTTTTTTTAAGTGAAAAGGTAGAAATTCTTGATTTAATAAAGAAAGAAAAAAAACCAGTGCTGAGGCTGCTAAGATCTATGGTAAGAAGGAATCTTCTATTGGTGAAATTGTAAAGAAGGTAAAAGATATCTGTGCTGCTTTGCTGAGAGAGAGAGACCACTTTCACGTAACTTTTACTACAATATATTGTTATATAATTGTTCTATTTTATTATTAGTTATTGTTGTTAATCTCTTCGAGTGCCTAATTTATAAAGGTCTGTATATATAGGGAAAAAATAGTTCTGTAGGGTTCAATAGTATCTGCAGTTACAGGCATCCACTAGGTGTCTTGGAAGTTATGCCTTGTGGATAAGGAGGGACTCTGGTATACAGTACAGTATTATTAACTATAGACACCATGCCTGTACATTACATCTCCAGACTTCTTTACTTTATAACTGAAAGTTTGTACCTTTTGACCATCTTCATCCATAAACAAGAAAGATTTCTTAGCATTACCCAGCAATACTGGGTATCATTAATTCAGCGAGTTGACATCAGTCTCAGCTTAACTAGTTTTGTTTTAATCTGCTCAGGGTGTGCATAAAAGCTGGGAGTTGTCAGTATTGAAAAATGCCAGGTGGTTGCACAGGCAAGTAAGAACTGTGGCGATGTCTCCTTCACTACAGGGCAATGTTCCAACTCGGGAAAGCATCCACATGTACTATCAGAACCACATCATGAACCTTTCCAGAGAGTCTGGACTGGACACCATTGACGACCGTCCTGGTGCTGCTTCAGGTGCACAGTCAGCCCACAGGATGGATAGCTTAGATTCACATGACAGTATCTCCAGGTATTTCATGTTCTAAACAATGGGTTTGCTTTTGACAAAGGTAAAAGAGATAGACTTCATCAGTATGAGAAATGAATGCATGAGGTGAAAGTTAATCTAAACTTACATGGTTCACCACCCATTCAGGCTATCTCCATGTGTACAACAAAGCAAAAGGAATATTGTTCTCTTCTAGACTGAGCCAGATAAAATCAGGCACAGAATACAGATTTCCAAGCTGGAGGCAATTAAGAAGGAATCCTCCCAATGGCAAAATTACTATTTGTGTCAAGGGCTACATCTTTTCTTTTTAAAAATGCTGCTCTTGAAAGTATCTTCTATACTAGAACCTGCTACCATCCGTTGTTATCTTTGGTCTTTTCCTTTCAGAATTGTTACTTTAGGATTCAAAATAGAAGTTCAAGAAGTGATTCCGTCAGCCTCTATCTTCCCTGAGTTGTATGATCAACTAATTCTTTCAGCACAGGGTCCCTGCACTCATCATGGGCCAGCACCAAGAATTGTGCATGGATTACCTCACTTTATACTTATGAGACACTACGAGATGCATACTATTGTCACCATTTTACAGAAGACAAGTTCAGTTACAGAGAGATTAAGTAATTTACCCAAAGTCACACAGCTCAAAAGTATATAAAAGCAGACCCAGGACCCAAACTCACCTAGTTCAGCTCAGAGGCCAATTTCTCAGCCACCATGGTATGCTGCATCTCTTTGCCTCTTCTGTCCTCCAGACAGAATTGACCTAGTCTTTCGTATATCCTATCCCAGAAAAGCTTGTGAATTCTTCCTATCACGGTATTCTAGATAGCTGCTGTCGATTTCACAGATCTTGCTTTTCTGTTAAAGAGGAAGTCCTGCCTTAGGAGGAAAATGACATGCATAGGGTGATTAGCTAGACTGAATGAATTACACCTTGTCTCCATCTTCATAGGTAAAGAGTTGTATCACTGAGGACATTCATGTGTTTATTGTTTTCATTAAACATGTTAAAAAGCACCTATTCCATGCCATGTCCTGGGCTTGATTCTGGGATAGACACATAAAAATGAGTCGTCTCTAAATGGTTTGAGCCAAGGAAGAAAGACCCAACCACAGA
>NW_006442107.1:33866165-33875614 GCF_000325575.1 Pteropus alecto | reverse complement strand
TGGGCTGCATTCCCATGGCTGCTTTAAAAGCCCCTGGATTACCCCCAGTCATATTCCATATGCTGAGCAAGGCACCAAGGTCTGGTGGACTATTTATCCTTCACAAATACTGAATATGTTAAAAGATGAAACAGGAGAAGGAACTGAGACTATTTTATTGATACCAAGATATCAAACCCAAAATAGATAACTAGAAGTTGAAATTGCAACCTAAATGGGGAGAGGTGGATAAACAAAAATTTACCTTGAAGTGCTATTTTTAACTGTTGCTGAATTGCTGTATTTGAGCTTCTCCAAGTGTGCCTGTTCTTTTGCTACCCAATAATTATCTATTTGGCACATATCTATATTTGCTGGTATGGAAGGATATTTGATATATACATATATGTATTTTACAAACCTCAAGTTTTAAAATAGTATGCATACTAAAACTGCATTTTTAGTTTTTAAAAATATATGTATTCATGCTTATATTGATTTAAATTTGATTTTTGTGCAGATAATATTCTGCATGGATATAACCCCTCTAGTCTCCCCAAAATAGGTATCGATTCTTTTAAAGTCTTTTGAAAAATAATATGACATCATATTTTTTCCTTTAATTTGGAAATAATTTTTGGTTATTGTAAGTTCCAAAGTAATAGATATATTTCAGCTATTATATATTTTTGTGAACATAAGAAACACTTAGGACAGAAACTCTTAACGTTTTCAAGGTCAAAACATTTATTTGCTAATTGAGATGCTGGTTAAGATGCTTTGAATTCCTAGAATAAAATAATTGATTTTTAGAACGATGTGCATGGTAATAAAATTTAATTTCTCATTCTGTTTCTACCCAAATATACGTACATTTCTCAATAATTAATTTCTGAAATCATTGCGAATATCGAAGTTACAAAGTGAAAATGTAGTAGTATTACGTCCTTGGATGGCAAGTGCTGACAGTGCCCCCTTGTGTATCTTTCTGAAAGCGTCCTGCAATCAACATTTTAGAAAGGGAAGCCTCAGTCTCCTTTGACCTACCCCACTGAAACAAAAAGTCATTGTTGTTTATATTTTATTTTTATTTTTTACAAACCATAAAAACTGTTCTATTTGGAGGCTGCCAAACTTCTTAAATGTGTTCTTCTTGCACCAATTCTCTCTGTATCTATAAATCAATTATTTAAATTGACTTATTTTCTCTTTAATTCATTTTCCTACTAAAACTGAAAGTCTCTTTTTACCCTCTTCTACTCACACTCCTAATATTCCAAGTTACTTCATGGTAGCTATTTCTTTCATAATGAAGGGAGACCGCATGGGCATGTGTGCAGAAGTGGACTGGTGCGTTGGCAGAGAAATCTGGGGAGGCAAGATTTATCTGAATGCAGTGAATATTCAAGATGCTGACTAATGCTGCTTCCCAGTTACGGGGGTGAATAAAGATGAACTGGGGAATCTAAAAGTTTTCAAACCACCCACTTTGTAACCTATTCATGACCAAACAACCATTTTTCAAAAAATGAGAAAATGGTTGGAGAAGAAAAATGCTGAGATACTCTAGATGTACATTTTCCAAAATATATTCTTTTTAAAAATATTTATTTATTTATTTTTGCTTACCATATGCAATGCCCCACTACAGTAAGCTTTGGATAGCACTGCTCTGCATATAATGAATATGGGCAGGATCTAAGGCAAACTATGTTTTCCTTCTTCGGAATTCAAAAATAAAAGGCTTCAGACAGCTCCAGTTAACTGAAAGTCATGTTCACATTCAGCTAGGAGTATTTCTCCCACAGAGTGAAGAATACAGTTATATACATGCATAGCATATAATTTGGTTATTGCATATTTGCACTGTTCTTCAAAAAAATATGCTGCCCCATAATGTGATTTATAATATTTTAATGATATTTTTACTTCCCTTCTTGCCTTTTTTCATAATTCAGAGATTTTTTATTGTTGTTGTTACCTGGATCCATAAGCTTGGCGAGTAAAAAGGGAAATGGATGAAATAACCTTTCTTCATTAATTTGCAATGACATTAACAGTGGTTTGAAACATTTTTTGCATGAACCTCTTTTGAAATTTCATAAAGCTATGTACTGTTTCCTAAGGGGAAAAGTGCACAGAAGTACAGTTTTTTCTACAAAATTTCAAGGATTTTACAAGCCTCCTGAATATCATACATGAATCTGGCTTGAGAATAGCTGCTCCAGAATCAAATTCTGAATCATACAAATCAAAGAGAACTAAGAGTACATTAGAAAGTATATTGAAAATAAATTGTCTATAAAATAAACATACATGACTCCTGTATTAGTAACTTTTAACTGCACAACAATTGACAATATGTCTGATTAAAAAATTACTAAAATTATAAGTCATAACTTAGAGAAAAATAGAAGAACCGTTTAAAAGACTGTATGCGTGATCAAAAGTTATCAGGTAGAAGATGTTTAAATCCATTGATTGCCTTTTAACAGGCTTTCAAAATATTGCCCTAATTTAAAAACGGTCAACCAATAAGTAAATTTACTAGTAGAAAACTAGTACTTTCAAATTATTATTATTATTTTAAATTTTAAACCTAAAGAAAAGAGAGATACAACAGGGTCCATTATGTCATTACATCTATGTCATTAGTAAATAAGTTTATACATGTGCCCTTTTTTTAATGGCTCAGCCACTTTCCTAGTTTCTTTGCTTTAGGAAACCCAAATCTCCAAACAATCATTTGTCTACAGTAGAGTCTATAGGCAGCCATGCCGATCACTGCCTAGAAGGGGTTTCGAATACAGAAGCTCTCTCAACACCCGTGTCATTAGGCAAGGTCTAGTGTCATCCCCAAGTGGAGATTTGCGTGCTCAGTGTGGTCCCACTCCCTTTGTGGAAGACCCAGCCGGGGTGAGGCTGTCCCACCTGCCACAGCTCTTGCTCTGGTATCCATGTCACCATTCTTTTCCTTTGGACTTACAGAAGATGAGGTTGGGGTGAGAACTTATCAAATAAATTTGTATTTCCTTTGACTTATTGGAATAGTCATTATTTTTTTCAAATCCAAATGTTAAAAAGCACCTATTATTTAATGATTATTTTATAAAATTAGAAATTATCTATCTTCCCCAAAAATAAATTAATTTAAATTCCTGATGTTCTAAGGAACATTCCTATATATAAAGGGACTGATTATCATTGAGAAGTATCACCTAGATGTTGCTATGTGACCCTGCAAGGTGACAACAACCATCTATTTAGGCTTGTGCTTTGAGCCTGTTTTTATAAAGCTCCTCCCCTTCTCTTTCACTTTTAAAATGGTCCTGGTTTGGGTGACAAATTGGTCACATACCTAATGACCCAATTATGTGGTGTCTGAAGGTGGGCCGATGGGACAATAGAACTCAACATGAGAATTAACAAGGTATAGAGCTTTAAGATTAGAACAAAGTTCTAATGCAGAAAATCTGAGCAGTGCTACAGGAAAGGGTGCACAGTGTCTTTCTACCCGCAAACTCCTAAAAGGCCATGGAGTTGCACCTCTAAAAATGTTAAATTGAATACAGAAACTCCAAAGATCCAGTTTTGTCATCTCATAAATGATGAAATTGGGACCCTAAAGAAGGGAATTGATTTATCTAATAGCCAACAGCAAGTTAATGTCCTCACAGAGACATTAATCCTCCCTGTGTTTATTCAATATGTTTCTAGTTTATCTTATTGTCATCTCCTCATTTTGTCCAGGGCATGACAACATCTAAAAGAATTAATGCCTTCTTTAAAAAAATCAGCCTCTGTGTCCTTATTAGAGACCATTCGATTGTTTACATGCTCATCCCTCTCATTGTTCTATCTGTCTTAGCCATGTAGCTGTGATATACACAGCAGGATGGCCCCACTGGAGCACCTGTGGGGTTGTGCAAAATCACCTGGAACCTGAAAAGCCCTTTAACTAGTTCTGTGAGTGCATGACTCAAATTCTCTGCTCCTCAACCCCTAGAGGTTGTTACATCTTGAGTGGTTCCATTTCTGCCTCACGATCACTGGCTGAGGACACCCAGCTTTGCATATTGGACACACAGTAGGCCTCCTAGTGCTGTCACTTGTTGATAATGTTCAGCTTAACAGTGTCAGCTGGGGAATTGGACACTCTATATCACAAAGACCTGCTCCCTTGGGTCAGCCAAGTCATTACTGCTCAGGTTGGAAGATTCGTACTCCAGTAGCCACCCTCATAGGCTCTTTACGGTTAAGCTATATGTCTGAACTAAAATCATGCCTATGCCATAACTCAATTTGCTTCTTATCCTTCAGTAGCATCACCCATTAGCGTCTCAGTCCTGAATCTCTATCATTTCCTCCCCAATTGTTGCTCCATTGGGGAACAAGAGCTGAGGATTTTAGCCAATGGTTCTCACCCTAATGACATCTATCAAGACCTAAAACATGATCCAGACAAAATGGAAAGTTAACAGACAAAATAAAGCCGCCATTGCTAAATTTCCTTTGTTGTTTTCTTTGAATCTTTTTATTTCACTTTTTTGATGTTGGTTTATATTTAATTGCATATCAAACTAGCATCTCTTCTACGTGGAAGGCATCTAGTTTGGCTTCACTGAAACTAGAAATTGGGGTGGAAAATTGTTTGTTGTGGTCATTCCTGACCTTCCCTCTCTCATTTCAGAGACTGTGTTTAAAAAATATATTGAAATCTTTTATATAAATTTTACATGAGCAGATATTTCTGCTTAAGCAATTTGGTTACAAAATGCTCTCAGTGACTCAGAGAGCTCTAAATAAAGCATAGTTTCCTTAATAAAATAACTCAGTTGCAAAGTTATAATGATATGAATTCTTCTCTGTGAGAGAAGAGTCGGGACTTATAATTATTCTATTTCTGTGTCCCACCCAGAGAATGACATTTCATAATTTATCACTAGCCAATATATTTTGTTAAATCCAGTACTGTTGTGTTTTATTGTCCTGCCAAACAGGTTCTTTCCTGTCCTTGAGCCCCGCTGCGGTGGTCATCGTCAGTGATGTTGATGTTGTGTGTGGTTTGCTGCATGGCAGTGTGTTAGTCAATTGATCCATGTGTAAACTGATGTACCACTGGTGTTTTAACACTGTGTCTCTGTAACTGTTTGCGCTGCTAGCTGCTACACTGAAGCAACCATGCTGTTCTCAAGGCAGTCTACCCTTGATGATTTAGATGGACCAGAAACTGTACCTAAAACAAGTGAGCGTGCTCGACCTAGGCTCCGTAAAATGCTCAGCTTGGATATGTCCTCCTCATCAGCTGACAGTGGCAGTTTAGCATCAAGGTGCTTAACTTGTGCATGCTTTGTTCCATAATTTTATCATCTTTCCCCCCTTTGTGTCATTGCAAATATAAGTTCTTGTGATATATGTTTTATTTTTATTTTTATTTTTATTTTAAGAATTTGCATGAATAACCAAAGCAAAACCACCACCCTTCCTAGGAAATAACTGGTCATTCCCAGGACAGCATTCTGTTAAACTAACCACTCTTTAGTTTTTGTCCGTTAGGAGCTTCTTAAAAACCCTTATTATAAACATTGTTCTCCATTCTGTAAGTATTTTACACTTTTCACTATCAAAGAAATAAGTATGTTTCTTCCTTGATTGAGAGTTCATGTAGGCAGTCCTCACAGAAGGAAATGTGTCAGGAAGGTAGAAAAATTATTCTCATGATTTTATCAAAAGATACATGCAGTAGGGAAAAAAATCAGAAAATCTGCCATGGTAATTTTTAGTTGACACAGAATAAATCTGCCCACATTTATATGCATAACTGACATAAAAGTCAGAATATATTTTACCATTTTTTAGAAGAACATTGTTATGCAGTAGAATATATCATATTTGTAGTCCATAACTTGTTTTGTTTGGAAAAGATTACTTTGGGCTCAAGTTTTCTTATTAAATCCTACCATAAAATAATAATCATCTAGAAATAAAATTATCTGCATAAAATCCAAAAGCTTTTTTGAGTTGCTTTTGAATGGTCAGCAGGGGCACAGAAGAATCTGCTACATTATGCTTATCCTGAAACCATAATAACCTAATCCAAAACTAATTTCAATTTTGGCAAACCAGAGGGTTGTTAACTTCTTTTTGCTGGCAGCTATATATCCTAATACAGTGCTGCAATATGCTGGAGCCTGGCAATGATGGGAATGCCTTGGCTGTTTGCGATGTCCTCTGGCAGACACATGCTATGCCATTCCACTTTGTTGATTCCTGAAGGTACCAAGATTTATTGAATCTCTTTGGGGCCAGACCAGATCCAATACCATAGAGAAAGTGCCTGCCATTGGATATAGAGTAACTAGAATTTAGAACTGGTATGGTGTGGCTCCAATGGTCTGAAAATTTCCCAGGGTGATCAATTTCATGGCTTTCCTAGGAGACTATGTCTAACTGAGGTAAGTCTTATCAAAAAGCTGTTTTTGGCTTGGCATTCCAAGAGCCTTCTATGAGATGTGCACATATAGGACCAAAACCCTGGGAATATTAAATACCTGAGCAGGAACCAAGAACACATACAAATCTAGTTCTTCAACCCAGGGCTCAGCCAAGGCTCATCCACTCATTCATTTATTCATTGACATGTCTATACCGGTGTTGATGACAAGAAAAATGGATACAATCTGTGCATTTGAGAATCTGTGTTTTTTGACCCTAGCTGTACACATATGCCATTCAGATAACAATGCATATTTCTGAGTCTATATCCACCTCTCTAGATAATTGTTGCCCCTCTCCCCTTTGGGGGCCGGCTGTGCCCGAGGTAGACAATATTAAAAGGCATGCCATAAATTTCACTGGTGTGGCTGCTCTATTTTCATTTTCAACTTTTCCTGCATAGATGTGGCAGGGAAAGTTAGAAGATAAAACACTAAATGAGGAAGAGAGATGCAACAGAAAAGAACAGGGTGCCAAAAAAGAGAAAGTGAAGATTAGGGTACAGAGCTTATGGCAAGTGCATGCTAGAAGGGGAGCTAGCAGAAGAAAATCAGTTGAAATAGTAGGGAGAAGAGAGAGCAAGAGTGAACCCTGAGGGTGAAGCAAGCAGCCCCAAGGAGACATCACACGACGGAGGAGAAATGGTGGGTATTTTCATGTGTAGACAAAGAGCTCAGTGGGAGGTGGTTGGGAGCTGGAGAGATGGTAAAAATTCAGTCAAATGTAATATACACCAATAAGAAAAAAGCAAAGGATGGAAAAACAGGGAAAAGAAACATATATTAAAGAAGTGTGCCATTGTTTATGAAGCATGCAGGTTAGCCAATATTTTATCATTCCTGTTCTCTTCTGGATGTAGGTGGGTTCCTTGCACAGGATTAAGAGTAGAGTTTATCTTGGTCAGCACCAACAGACCCAAACTGGCAAGTCTTCTCATTTCCATATGACCCTACTTAAAAAGAAATGTGTGTGTGTGTGTGTATATACACATAGTTATATATCATATGTATATATTTGATATATACACATATATTTGGTATATAATGGTAGGTATGCTATACTATTTTGATTTGGAGGTAAACATTGAAACCCATGATTGTGAATCTTAATACGATTTTAAAACCTATGTGCATAAATGGGTTTAGCAACTTGTGAGCCTTGTGACTCGCTCTGGTTTTCACTCAGGTGCTGCACTGTCAGCTTTTGCATTCGAGAGGCTGCTGTTTGCAGTCTCTGCAGACCAGACATGAATACCCTGCAGGAACAAAGAGGATGGAGGGCAGGGAGGGAAAATGGGGTGTTTAATTTTCTTACATGTCTTGATGTTATTTGGGAATGCTGGGAAGGTGTCTTGAGAATCAGGGGATTCTGAGGAACTGGAGGCTAAAACAAGGTTCTGTGCTGGTTCCTTTCTCCTGACAGCGAGCCCACACAGTGCACCATGCTGTACTCGCGCCAGGGCACCACGGAAACCATAGAGGAGGTGGAGGCCGAGCACGAAGAGGTAGAGGCCAAGCAGGACCTAGAGGCTGGGCAGGACGAGGAGGTGGGGGTCGGGGACATGGACGATGAGCATGGTGAGGTTGCAGTGGATGTGGGGCCCGAGGGGCCTGAGGAGGAGGAAGATGAGAAAGCAGAAGAGGCCGAGGAGACAGAGGAGTCCGAGGAGGCGGGTCTCACCCCGGACACCGAGCTGCCGCAGTCCTCTACCGAGGAGGGTGACGTGGAGGTCCCGCCGTCTTACAGCAAAGCGGTCAGCTTTGAGCGCCTGTCCTTCAGCTCGCGGGATGACTCCGCAGGCCCGAGCCGCATGGCTGTCAGCCCGGATGACAGCCGCTCCGACCGCCTGGAGTCCAGCATCTTACCGCCTCTGACGCACGAGCTGACGGCCAGCGAACTGCTGCTGAACAAGTAAGCGCACTGTGGTGTACATAGAGAAACTCTTCTATTAAAAACGCCCACCTAGATGCTTACAGCAAACAGACACAATTTTCATTACTTTTCATGCTCAAGTACGAAACAAACTTTAGTTCTATTTCCGACAGGTAGAACTAGCAAAAGCTGTCAATAGACACTGTGCTCACATTTCTTTATTTAATGTAATATTAGGTCGTTTTCACAAGGAATCTGGAGACATAGGAAGGGGGAAGAACAGAAAGGATCATGCAAAATGGAAATTAATAATTTTGGAGAAATTAAGACAAGTTTATTGTCACATTGTTTATGCTAACAGGATGTTCCATGATGATGAGCTTGAAGAGTCGGAAAAATTCTATGTTGGCCAGCCTCGGTTCTTGCTGTTATTCTATGCCATGTACAACACGCTGGTGGCCCGCTCAGAAATGGTGTGCTATTTTGTAATCATCCTCAACCACATGGTCTCTGCATCCGTGATCACCCTCGTGCTCCCCATTCTGATCTTCCTTTGGGCCATGCTGTCTGTCCCCAGGCCCAGCAGACGATTCTGGATGATGGCCATTGTCTACACAGAGGTAGGCCTTGGGTGGAACCTTAGGGCAAATCGCTTGGGCATTCACTCTAGGTGGGCCTGCCCTGACTCCCAGATAGTTTTACAAAAACAATCGGTTAGATGGCTATTCTTAGACAAATGACTATAACTAACAATTATCTAGTGCTGGTAATTTTATCTCTTTTCACATTTCACACCTCCCACAAGACAGCTGCTAATATCATCCCTATTAAACAGATAAGGATCCAGCTGTAGTGAGACTAAATAATTGACCCAAAGTTACCCAGCTGGTGAGTGTTGGGGCAGACTCCTGAAGCCTGATTGTCTGTCCTATGATATTAATCACTGAGATGATAACAGTGCTATGCTGAACCAAGCATAGTGCCTGGAGCCTGTGGATGTTCCGTGAATAGATACTGAAATAAACAATACAGTAAGCACTCTGAATATAGTTTGATGCAATATGTATATTTTCCATTTTCAAACCACAAAGCCAATTTCCCTA
>NW_006442107.1:33848305-33865979 GCF_000325575.1 Pteropus alecto | reverse complement strand
ATCAACACACAAAGTTATATAATTATCCTCTTAAAAATCTGAATGACTAAAAGGGTGAATTGCCAGACATTTTCCATCACTTGTGAGAGTACAAGAGACACTCTGCCCTATTGTATAGACCTGCTTTCCTAGACTATTAAATAGATAGAAGATCTCAAATTCCTATGACAACCATAAAATCAAAAATAAAGGGGAGCTCTATAGATTTTGTGCCTTGTGTTTAGGTTTGTGAAGAAAGCTAATGTTCTTACCTGGCTCATAAGAAAAGGTTTTCACTAACAATGGTACTGTAATTACTTCTTAAAGGATAGTACTCATGATGGACGTACTGTTAGAGTCTGGAAATTTATAAGTAATTCAACAGTAAAATGAAAACAAAGTTTATGTTAAATCATCACAAAAGTATTCAGTTTAAAGTATTGATATCCTGTATCTTATTTCCATAATAAAAATAGAAGATTTAAAGCCAAATATATATCTATTGCTTTAATTAGCCTGTCCATCACAACCTTGCTAAAATAATTGTTCTTGAATATTACTTCTATTGCATCATTTCATGATCCAGGACATAAATGATGCCCTATTTGGGGAATGAGTACTTTCTCTAACACCTCCATGGGAGGCTATTTCTCACCTAGGAGTAAAGTAAGAGCAGATACTGAGACTGTGGAAAAGAGAACAAGAGCTATTTATACACCACTGTTATCTTAAAAATAAAATCTTCCAGGTTAAGTTAAATTTGTGTTCTCCATTTTTTTTCTGGCACACTGAGGAGTGAAAAAGGAGGAAATTAAGTTGATGTTAATTGACTCCATAACGTGAACTATGTGCCAAAATCCGAGAACTACACTTGGCATGAGAATACAATAAGTTTAAAAGAAAAAACCAAAAAGCTGTTTCTGTTTTCCAGTGGCTCCCAAACTAATGTGGCAGGCAGATATGATGTAAACAAAAAATTGCCCTATAGTGGATTCAAACCTGCATTAGAGACTGTATATGAGTTAGACAGATGCTGTGCCTCATACAGCCTGAGGCACAGCATCCGTGGGGTCGAGAGAAATTAGAAATCACAGCAACTTCTCGGTGGAAGAGAACTTAGAACTGAGTCTTGAGGGATGAGTGCAAGGTAACCAAAGGAAGAAAAGCAAAGGGAATAACCTAAGCAAAGAAACAAAGGCATGAGACATCCTGGCAATTACTAAAAATGACAGGTGGCTTATGATGGCTGGAAGGCAGGCTATGAGTGGAAAGTGCAGCAGAAGGAGCTTGGGAATGCTCCTTCTTGGGCATGCTCAGGACTTATCTCATTGGCATTGAAGGATTTGAACAGGAGCATGACTCAATCGGATTTGTGTTTTTGCAAGTTTTTATACAGAAAGTGGAGGCATAAAGACCAGCTAGGAAACTATTTTAACTGTCTGAGTGTAGTGGCAATGAGGTTGAAGATGAGTGGGTAAATAAGGGTTTAGTAATTGCCTAAAACTATATGGGGTATGAGGGAGAAGGGATGGAACAAGGATAACCTCCAGGTTTCTGCTTTGGCATTTGGTATGTGGGGATGCTGTCCACTAAGATAAGAAACACAGGACTGTTCTTTGCAGAAGTTTGACTAAGAAGACATGAGAGAGAGGAAAAGAGCTAAAGGGAGACTCTAGGTCAAGAGAGGACCTACAAAAGTATTTTTTACTGATGAATTGCAGTGAACTATTGATGATATAGACATTGGAGGTATGCTTAAATGAAACTCATCAATTTTCTCATTAGGCTTTCTTCTACTTCTCTACAACATTTATACCCTGAACTAGTTACCAGCACAACTTGCCAGTTTGTTTCATTTACTTTTATTTCTTCTCGAGAAGAAATTCCAGTGAGCAATAAAGTAGTGAGAAGGAAGAGATTGGAGTAAAGTGAAAATTGTGTACATCAAAACTGTGAACTGTGTGATATGCTATAGAAAGTCATCAGCATATGAGAGAAGAGAGCAAGAGAATAAGAAAGAAACAGAGAATACTTATAAAAAATATCAGAAAAAAACCATGTTCATAAAGATTACAAATTACAGCAATACATAAAATATAAAGATATAAACATTATTCTATTTGTTGGTCTTTATTACCATATTTAAATAGCTGCATAATAATATAAATATCAATTAAATCAGTATAAATTAGCCAACTCTTCAAAAATGGAGGAAATCGCTTAAGCAGTGTCATGATAGATCTATGGGCCTGATAGATCTGTCTGGCCCTGATACATCTATGCTCAGAGGCACTTGTAAGAGTAAGATTTAGCTCCTGTTCTAAAGTCAATGGTCTGTAAGAATGATAATGTTATTATTCCACATAACTGTATGTACACCTATCATCAAAACTATGAAATGAATTTTTCTTAATTTTTTATATCACTGTTTCTCCTATATAACTATACTTAAAAGGAGTAATTTTTTTTCTGTCATCCGTGTGTAGGTGACAATTGTGGTCAAGTATTTCTTCCAATTTGGGTTTTTTCCCTGGAATAAGCAAGTGGAATTGCACAAGGATAAACCTTACCACCCACCTAATATCATAGGCGTGGAAAAGAAAGAAGGTTATGTTCTTTATGATCTCATTCAGCTCCTGGCTCTTTTCTTCCATCGATCAATTTTGAAGGTACTGCACATTAACAGTTAACCAGCACATGTTGATAATTGCAGTCCCTATAATATACCTGGAGAAGGTGAACATTAGGATTGGCAGTGAGACCTGAGACCAGTGGGTAGCATCTACTTGTATGCTCTATTTTTAAAAACAGTTATATTCATTTTCTCCAACACTCCATGCTCAATAATGTCACTTGTAATAAATCTGAAAGAAAATTACCTCATTTTCCTACCCTGGTTTGAACACATAATAATTAATCCATGAGAATTGCTTGAATGGTGTCCAATATCTTAATGCCTGATATGCTAAATTCTACTCCTAGTTCAAGCCAGCAAGAGAGCTACAGTTTGGAGTGGATCATATTTCCTCTCATCTCCATCCCAATCTCTCCCTACCTTCTTCTAGTAGCATTGTTTTTATTGGGTAGTTTCTTGTCATGAAACCATAGCTTAGTGAGAAACTGTACATTAAATGGTCTGGTAAAGCCGGTGCTATGCTTCCTGAGAGCTTACTGTTGAGAAAGACATTGATCACGCTGTTCTGGGAAGACTTGCCTGCAGAGGACCTTCTCAGGTTCAATAACTCTTGTCATCCTCCTGAGCAACTGTGTGAGATTTTTCTTCTTGCATACTGTGAACTATTAGCTAAGCTTGTAAATATGTAAAATATGCCACTTGGTGACAAAAATTAGAAATTATTGCATAGCATATATTTTATATGTTGATATGCCTATTGTCACAACCTTACTTTTTTCTTTTACTTTAACCTGTCTCCTTTTAGAAAACATGTTAAATTTATTTTATCAAATGGTATCTTTATTAGTTCCTTTTTAGGACAGGCTTGACCTAAGTTAATATATACACACATATATATACATGCACACAAACATATGTAACAGTGTGTTCGACTTCTGTCCTACTCAGTGGGGTATTTCAAACTGGGTTCATCTTCATAAACCTTTGGTCAAGATCTCCACTCTATATTCTGTCACCTTGCAAAGTAACCAAGTCCCTAATCTTCCGTTTTGGGGGATCTTACCTAGGTCATTAGATCATGATAGGTTTGCAAAAGTATGTTATCCAAGCAAACCAGTTAGCAAAGTTGAATTTGTCCAAATGCTCCAGTTCTTCTGATGAATATGTTAATTACCTGAATTAATATAATTTACTAGTTATTTGTATGCATATAGCAATAAAAATATTAACCTTATATTTTTAGTTCTGGAAAGTAGTTTAAATTTTAGCATTTAAAACATGATGGTATAATTTTGGCCACTCTAGAATTCCCTTGCAACTTTTGTATCCTTTTGCATGTCATTAAAAATTTTTTTAGAAACCTCTAGGCATTTTTACTATTTTTTATCAATGTTCAAATGGTTTAACAGATATAATACTGTATTTAAAGTATATAATAAACAAAATTTTGGTGTTTCATACTAATATTCTGATTTCTTCTCAGAAAATTTCATTTATATGGTGAATGTATATGAGATTTGAGATGCTATTATGCTGAAATTTCAGCTAATGATATTAAAAATACTTTTTGGAATGAAAAATCTTTTTATAAGAAGACTAAACTACCCTACAGCTTTTGAAAAAAAAAGACAAGCCTCTTATAGAATGCTGCTGTGGAAATCAAATAATGAAAACTATGTAGAAGTTTGAAAAGTGGTTAAAACTATCATATTCAGTATTATTTGCTGAAATTTTATAAATAATTGAAAGTATTAACAAACTTAAATATACTACTAAGAAAGCAGGGGGAAATCTAAATATGTTGCGATATTGGCAAAAGACAAAATGACTTTTAAAATGATATGAAAGAAATCAGTATAAATTGAAAAATCCCATTATGAACACCTAAAATGTTTGTTTATAAAAATACATTTATTTAATATGTTTAAAAAATAATACGTCTATAAATAAACATTTAAGAATAATCTATAAATTAGGTGACTTTGTCTTTTGATGAATCAATTATTCTTCAAGTTGGTTTTTGATCAACGACCCATTTTTGGCAAATTGGCCTGGAGCTCATATTCTCTAAATTAGAGCACATGTTGGAGGGAAGACTGGGTAAGGTCTTAGGGAATAATCGCAGAGCTTGGCAGTCTGAGCACTCGGGAGGCAGTGACCTCATTGGGGAGCTTTGTCCAACAGCAGCAAGGTTATCATAAGGGTGACTTACAGTCCAGGTAGCATCTTGGTCCAGCAAGGTCCCTAGTTTCTCAGCAAAGTCCCTGGTTTCTCAGCCTCTTTTTCTGCTGTTATTTCTCCCTTATTTATCATCCCCCCTTATCCCATTTCCTTGAAGCAAACCCAGGTTCTGCATCAAAATTTCTGTCTCACATGTGGGCCAACACTGAATAAGGTATTTGCAGCTCTGTTTCTGAGTCAGACATGGATACTTCAAGGGTTCACATCTTGTTGTTTAGGCTAGGGGAGGGACAGCATTATTATTCAAGTACAGATACTTGGTGAACATGGGGCAGCGGAGCTAAACTCACCCACTGATACTTCAAGTTGATACTTCAAATGCTAGCTGTAAGCATAGAGAGATGTGTCCTGGAAAGCACGTTCACTCAAGGAACAAGTTAAGTGATTATAATTTCATTTTACTCTATTTGCCAAACATCACCTGTCTCCACCTCAATTAATTAGCCAAACTCTGATCATCTACACTCACCCATATCCATTCTACAGAAACCATCATAAAATTAGAGATAATAATCTTTCTTAGAATTCTTTCCCCTTCCTTGGTTATCTAAGCATTTTTTAAATTTCAGCTTTATTTGGGGGTGTAATCAACAAATAAAATTGTAAAATATTTAAAGTGTACATTAGATAAATGTATATGTTGTGAAAGGATTCTTCCTTCTAGTTAATTAACACATCTGTCACTTCACATATGCATTTTTCTTTTTATGAGAACATTTAAGTTCCACTCTCTTAGCAAACTTCAGTTATTCAATACAGTATTATCAACTACAGTTACTCTATTTTTTCTAATCTTGGGGGGGCAGTTTGTTGGATGAGACATTGTAGAGCAGAATACCAGCTCCCTTTCCTCAAATGGCAATCTGAATTATTCCTTCCCATGCCTCTCAGTGCCACGGCTTATGGGATGAAGATGACATCACCGACAGTGGTACCGACAAGGAAGAATCAGATGATGAGTTGTCCCTCAGTCATGGTAGAAGGGCCTCCTCTGATTCTCTGAAATCCATCAACCTGGCTGCTTCCACAGAGTCAATACACGTGTCCTTCCCTGAGCAGCCAACAGCCGTCCGGAGGAAACGCTCTGGCAGCAGCTCCCAGATATCCTGCAGATCCAGCTTTTCTTCAAATAGGTCCCAAAGAGGTATCCATCACATGGTATCCTTGGGCTGGAATAACACCCTGAGGTGTCTTGTTTTTCTGGTGCTGGTGGGTCTGGGGCAGAGGAAGCACTTTGAAATCAAACAGACCCAAGTTCAAATTCTAATTCAGCTATGTGTGTGACCTGAGACAGTCACATCATTACTCCAAACGTCTGATTCCTTCCTGAGACAGAGATTTCAGATAATTGTGAAAAGTGACCAGCACATGCCTAGTACCTAGTAAGTACTGGGCACATGATAGTTTTTAAAATCCTCTCTAGAGATTCTGCTGGGTGTGTCCAGTGTGCTGTGAATCACGATTTATTTCAAAATATATATTTCAAAAAACATATTTAGGTTTTATTGATGGGAACTTTTTAGCCACACCATCTACTAATTTTCTCTATTAGTTACTAAACAGTATAATCAGAAGGTAGATACGCCTTTGGTGCTTATATTTATAGCGCTCATGTTTGAAGCTTACCAAACACTTGTACAATCATAAGCTGCATAATGACTTTTCAGTCACTGAAGGACTGCAGGTACGATGGTAGCATACCATACAGTCTAGGTGTGTAGTAGGCTATTCCATCTAGGTTTGTATAAGTGTACTCTATGATGTTCTCATAACCATAAAATTGCCTACTGACACATTTCTTAGAACATATTCCCATTGTTAATTGGCGCGTGTCTATCTTCAGAATATACTTTTCAGGGAGATGCTGGCAAGTCATCTTATATTAATTTTACAGTTAAAGGAATCAGGATGTGAGAAAAGGGGTGGGTCATGGACCCAATCTGGAAAACCTGCAACTTAGGACCCCAATTAGCACTGTAAAAGCTGTTCTTCCTATGTGTTTCTTCTTGGCACAAAGATCACATAATAATCGTGGAAAGAATCAGCGTTGGGTGTAAAAACTCACAGATGTGTTTTACTATAGAAGCAGAGTTGAGACAGCAAATTTCAAATTGTCAGTCACTGTTCTCACAGGCACCTGTGTGTTCTTACCTAGAAACAATTTTAAGCCATCCCTCTGCCATATGGGCCCCAGGGACTCCTGTGATATCTTTGTCAACGAGCCCATACCTCACAGTGCGTCTTGGTTTCTTTTTATTTCTAGGCAGCACAAGCACTCGAAACAGCAGTCAAAAAGGAAGCAGTGTTTTGAGCATCAAGCGAAAAAGCAAAAAAGAACTGTATATGGAAAAGCTTCAAGAACATTTAATCAAAGCAAAAGCATTTACCATAAAGAAGTGGGTGCATGAAAACACTTGGATTGTGGGCTTTATTTTAGGGCTGGGCAACTTTGGGAAATATTGATAACAATTATTTCACATAAACCATAAATGAAGAGCAGAGAAGTGATTTCTCATATCACAGACATCGCCTTCTAAAGGCAGAATTAAAGGACCCATTATTGTATTGTTTTTAAAAATCACTTTTCAATAAGTATGATTCATTTTTATATCTATAAACACAACTTTCTATTCGAACAGGATAAATAAGTAATTTCTGGAGCTCACAGTAGATAATGCCAGGCATTATCATGGTAAAGTCTAATTGGACAGAGGAATTTGATGTCAAAACTGTCAGGGCCTTAGAAATATACTTTCATCTTAGGGGAAACTGAGACACATGGTGGAGAAATGGTTTGTTCATTGTCATATAGCCAGTCTCCAACAAAATGCACAGGTCCCTCCCAAGTGTCAGGGATGCAGACAAGCAGCAGATGAGATATGAGAATGGAGAACATGCAGCAGGGCTGTCCCTGAACGTAGGTTGAGACCAAGAGAGCCGTCCACACTTGAACATGGCCTTGAATTGAAGGCGGAACCCAGAGCACAATAAAGATAGGGCAGAAGCCGAACAGACAAGCCAGAGCCAGGACAACATGGTAATAAAGGATATAGTGAGATGAGCTCAAAAGCCCAAGGCACTACCTGAGAACCAGGAGAGGTCCAGGACCCAAAAAGGATAGAGACAGGACTGCCTGATGACGACCCGGTCTAAGCGAATCAGGTCTAAGCGCCCTCATGTGTTCCCATTTATCTCTCACCCCAGCCCTGTGCCTCAGGTCTTATTATTACCTACACTTTATAGAAGAGGAAACAAAAGCATGGAGAATTAAGTAGCGGCTCAAAGTCTCACAAGAGGAAATTAGGTGACAAACCAGGCATCTAAATTCTGGGGCTTTATACCACTCTATTGCATTTCAGGCAAGAGAAAAGTTTTATGGTCCCATCGGGAAAAAGGGCTGCAGTCCCTACCTTGGCAATGAACTCTTATACCCTCTGTTAGAGCAGGAGCTGCCCCCAGCAGGACTGTCCTGAGGCTGAGAGAGGGCAGTGTGTCCTGGTTGTAAAGAGGAATGTATAGGAACAGCACAATTGCAGTAGCTGGTCATTTCTCCCATCCTGCCCCTTCTGAAGCAAGTGGATGGGGTTTTTTCTTGCAGGACTCTGCAAATATATGTGCCCATCAGACAGTTCTTCTACAACCTCATCCACCCAGACTACAGCGCTGTGACCGACGTGTATGTGCTTATGTTCTTGGCTGACACTGTTGACTTCATCATCATTGTCTTTGGCTTTTGGGCTTTTGGGGTAGGTTGAGAGTGAAGGCCACCATACATCTACTGACTAATAATGATGCTGTCCTGTGAAATGCCACTCGGACCTGAACCTGTTGTTTTCTTCCCAGAAACACTCAGCAGCGGCAGACATCACCTCTTCACTGTCTGAGGACCAGGTCCCCGGGCCTTTTCTGGTAATGGTCCTCATTCAGTTTGGAACCATGGTGGTGGACCGAGCACTGTACCTCAGGAAGACGGTACTGGGAAAGGTTATTTTCCAGGTGATTCTTGTGTTTGGAATTCACTTCTGGATGTTCTTCATCTTGCCCGGTGTGACTGAGAGGTAAGGTCTCTGGAACCTGGAGCCACGGGTCACGTTAATGCAACATATTCATAAGGTTATCACTCCATATGCATCAGCACAGTAGAATCACCAGGTAAAGGCAGCGGCATAGCAGAACAGCCCCTCTGGTGGGAAATGTTAGAGGTTTTAATTAATATGGATCCAAAGTGTGAATTGACTCCTCGAAAATATTTTTATTACATGTTTATTTGCATTTATAGAAATATGGTTGTCAGAAGAAGAGAGGTGACGACCTTAAGGATCAGAGCAAACCTAGGGTTCTTATTTTGTGATTGTCTTTACACCTTAGTAGATACAGAGATAAATTGGAACATAGTTTTGGGATGAAAGGACATGAGACTGTGCCATTGAGAAGTGGATGAAAAAAATGGAGAATGTTTAACTGGTAGAATAAAGTCTAGAGGGACAGTGTATGTGTCGGGGGCAGATGATAACAGTGTCTGCCTCATAGGGTAGTTGTGATGGTTAAATGTAATGCTGTTTGGAAAGCTCCTGGCACAGTCTCAGCACAGAGGGAAGGAGGTGGGCAGACCCACAATGCCATGACACTGCTGCTGTTGCTGTAACTATTACTGCTGGTTAGATGGGATGGAGATGGGAGATTTAAAAGGACCAGCCTAAAGTTTGATAAGAAAAGTCCTGGTAAGATCCTAGGAGGTAGCTGGCTGCCATCTTTCCTTCTATCACCTTGAACCCTAATCATCCTCTGTATTGACCTTCAATTCCCAAAAGGCACCATGTCCTCCCAAATCTCAAAGCCCTTCTGGCCCTCCCCTTCTCTCCCATCTCCAACCTGCAGTGCCTCATCCTCCTTACTCTTTAGACCCCACACCTCCACCCATAACAGTACTTGGGACCAACTTGGTGCTTAATGCATGAACAAATAAATGTGTCAATCAGTAACAGAAAAACAAGGGCTATAGCTATAACAGGAACTATCATCTCTGTTAGGTTATAAAAGTAAAGGGTCCACAGAAAGGAACTATAGAATTGTCCAATTAATGTAATCGAAATGATATTTTTAATAAGCATATTAAAAAGTCTTTGTATGTAACATTAATTTGATCTTTTTCTCATACCTCAGAGTCATTTATAGCCACGCCTTATGAATAACATGTCGACGAGGCTGGCTAATAGCATTTTTTGGAGGTGTGAATGGAAAGTAATGAAAACAGATTTTGCCTATGTGGCTTATAAACCAACCGAAGTGTAGTTCCTAAGAGAAAATCCAAATCTGGTCTAACAAAACTGGAACAAATTGTCCATTCTCACTTGAATGTTTAGGCTTTGAACTTTGGATTTTAATATAGGAATTATTGCTTCGTAATAATAAATGATGACAATGCAAGATATTTTAAAAGGAAAAATGATTATTTCTTTTTAGTCTAAAGTAGAACTAACTAAATAAAGGATTGTTACCTAGAAATCTCCCAATAGCCCAGTAAGTCTCCTGTTCCACACTGTATGTTGGGGAGTAAACATATATCAGATGATAAAATTAATTCAGATTAAGGCAAGCTGTTTGTAAAAATATTAGAATTTGCTCATGAAAATGTTATGTCATCTTTGCTAGTCTTTAAAATAGAATAAATATAATTTTCTCTATAAATATTTAGTTATAGCTATCTCTCAATTCAGATAAATAAACCCAATTCAACACCCATGGTAGTTGGATGATGAATGTTGATAATTTCTCTGACATTCAAAAGCATCGAATAGGCATTCTCTACCAGGCCTTGTAGAAACTCGTGCTTCCAGAAATTTAGCAATGGCAAAGCCCTAGAGAGACACTTTAGCAGGATCAAATCACCAAATAGTTTCCTTGCTCCTGCCTGTATTAATTTACTATTGCTGCCGGAACAAATCACCACACCTTTAGGGCTAAAAACAATAAAATTTATCATCTTACAGTTCTGGAGGTCAGGAGTTTGACACAGGTCTCACTGGACTAAAACCAAGGTGTCAGCAAGGCTGCCTTTCTTTCTAAAGACTAGAGGAGAAGCCACTTCCCTGCATTTTCCAGTTTCTAGAGGTGCCCACATTCCTTGGCTCATGGCCCCTTTCTCCATCTTCAAAACAAGCAACAAAGGGTCCTTTTCTAATCACATCTCTCTGACTCCCCTATTGTTAAGTCTCCCTCTGACCACAGCTGAAAAAGATTCTCACTCTTTAAGGACTCACTGATAATCTAGGATGTGCTCCCCATCTCAAGGTCCTTAACCTTAATTACATCTGCAAAGTCCACTTTGCCACATAAGGTAACATATTCATAGGTTCTGAGGATTAGGACATACACGTCTTGGTGTGCGTGTGTGGGGGGCGGGGGAGAGTGTCATTATTCTGTCTACCACACTGTCCTACCAGCCTTTTAAAGAGATTAACAACATAGCAACACCTTCCAAACCAAAGAGAGCTGAAATGTTTGTTTCACCTGAATGAATGAAAGCTTTTCCTATGGTGACTTATAGTCACATATATTCAAATCAATTTTACATTTACCTGCTATGTCCAGAGCAGTAAACCGGGTAAAAAGGAACATGATGTCAACATGAATAAAGCATGTACTTATCCCCAAGTGGGAAGGCCCATACAATGGGCTGCCAGGGCTCAAGGCTCTGTGATAATCACAAAACTATGGCCACAGCGATCATATCTCTGCTAGATGTCACCTTTAAGCTTCATCTGATAGCTATTCCTAGCAAAACAAATTATTTTATCTTTATTTTTGGATATTTAATTCAAGATATGTTAGGATTGGTGAGCCTTCTGTCTTCATTGCCAGCATGTCAGTGATAACATAATTCCTTGACATTTCAAATCGTGCTGCCATTACTTAACATCCAAAATTCATTTTTCTCCTTCAAATATTGTTACTGAAAATTTAATTCATTATTGTGCAAATAAAAACATTTATTATAGTCATACTTTCTAAATCCTTTTCAAAACAAGAAAAGAATAAAGGAAAAAATAGATTAGGAGTCTTTTAAGCTACGCAGATGAACGCTATGGCTACTAGTCATAGTATTGAGCATTAGGAAGCTCAAGTATCTTGAATAATTAATCTGATAAATGTCTTTTTCTATGGATATGCACATTATTTAGTCCACAAACATTCAGGGGTTACCTGCAATCTACAAAGCACTGTGCGGTGGGTGCTGAGGGAGACGTAAAGATGAGTAAGGCATGACTTCAGCCTCCAGCGATAAAACATGTAGACACCACCAAATAAATCTTCCAGTGTAAGATAATGTTAATGTTTCCACTTAGGCTTAACTTGATTACTTCAGGAACTACAGATTAGCTATAACTTATTCCAATTGACACACTTATAGGTTGTAAGAGGAAAAAAAATCAATGGATAAAACATGGGCTTGTCCTTTCATAAGGCATAGAAGGCAATGCAGTTTTATGACATTGACTATAACTTTGATAGCTATAGAAGAATTCTTCTTGCAATTTTCATATTAATTACCTATAAAATCTAAGGGTATATCTCTAGAGAACTAAAAGAACATTCTCTCTTAATATTCTACCAGTGTAAACAGTTCCTAAAAAGAGTGAGGCAATGAATAGCTGAATGAGCTCTCTGTAAAGGATTTGATATTTTTATTGATAACTTGTCAAGTGCTAGTTTATGGTTAAATATAGTTAAATGAATACATTAGGTCCTGAAATACCAAAGCTAGGTTTCTCTATAGGGGAAACATTTGTAAGCAATATTGTTGAGTTCTTTAGCTGTTGAGATCTACATAGAGGCTCCTAGGGCTCCCAGACACATAGGCCCATGCATTCCTGGCTTGTTCTTAGATCTTGTCAACTAAAGAATAGCTATTTTCAGTTAAAAATAATACATGGTTTCTTCTAATAATAAAATTCAAAGTTAAGACAGATCCAAAATATAATCTGAAGAACACTACAATGCTCATGCTTTAAGAAATTCAAGTACTGCCCTTAAATTAAACACAAGGAAGATTATACTTGGGTATTGCAAAGTCAAAAGTTTTTTTTTTTTATTTTCTTTTTAAAATTTGTACTGACCATGTTTAAGGCTTTTGAAGAATGCTGTACTTATTCAAAGTAAAAAAAAAAAAAAAGGTCCTATTGCTCATCATTCTTTGAAAATGTGTTCCAGATTTTTTCTAGTGTGAAATTTAGTTCCACTGTTTTTGCTCGAACTTATTCTAGCATTCATGAATCTCACAGTACTATGGTTGTACACTTTGTTTTTTCTTTGTTGAGCTTCAGTTTAAACCAGGGTAGCAGCAGCATTCACATTGTGAGAAAATGGTACTAGTAAATTTACTTAACAGTAATTTATTTTAAGTATGACTTAAACAACTGACTAATGCACTGATACCTTAGAGGTACCATTTATAAGATTTTTTTTTACTTATTAGATTTTATTACCCTAATTTTTACCTTTGACATGATCAACTATGTATAGAGAATTTCTTATAATTGAATTAAATATCAGAGGGGCAATTAGGGTGCTTGTTTGTTTGTTTGTTTTTAATCCTAAGCTGATATCCCTTTGTAGCTAAAGAGTATTCCTTTCCCTTACTTTTCTGAATTTTTATATTTTAGGAAATTCAGCCAAAACCTGGTTGCTCAGCTTTGGTACTTTGTAAAATGTGTTTACTTTGGGTTGTCTGCTTACCAAATCCGCTGTGGCTACCCAACACGAGTCCTGGGGAACTTCCTCACAAAGAGCTATAATTACGTCAACCTCTTCTTGTTTCAAGGGTAAGGATACTCTACGTTGTCACAGTCAGTGACACAAGGGAGGCTGGCAATTGAAAGGCATTTTGTTTCCTACAAAGGGGAAGTAACAAGAAGAGAATGAATGCTGATGTACAGCAATATAAGATCGTTATGGAACTCTTAAAATGTTAAAAGAACAGATATGCCTCTTGGAATACCTTTCTATGTGTAGTTGCCACACACCTAGCCAGGATGTTGTTTTAGGATCATTCATGTGGGTTAATTATCTGTTTCTGTATCCTGCATAATTACTGTGGTAATATTTTGGGATGAAAAATTGGGATACATGATCCTTAAGTATTAATATATTTCAGGGCACAATGGAAGAGAATATTTAGAGCTTGGACTTTTCCAAAATGCCTTCGGAATTTTGCAACTACAATAAGTCTTTTTAATATCCATTAAAAAGGGCCATTTATCCCCCCTAACATCAACCTGAATGCCACATAACTTGCTTATTCTTGATAGTAAGTTAGCTGCTCAAAGGAGAGGTATAGCTCTTACATATGAGAATTTCATTGGTAGCATCTCCTCTCTATTTCTTCAGAAATTAGACCATGGCATAAAGAGTCAGGCTGCTCCTGACATAGCTGGCTTCTAGTTAGCACCAGAAGTAGGGACTGGTGACTTAGTCACAAAAGAGGTGTTGAGCATGCTCAGATGTTGTGAACCTCCCTATATGGAACAGTGTTTCACTTAGTGCAGTCTGGTAGTGGGTGGGTGGGTGGAGAGATGGCTTATATTTATTCAAGGGGTTGAATTAATGCTCTCTTGACAATGCTGAGTAGCCTAAGGGAGAATTCCAAGTGGTAACCCAAGCTGCTGTGAAGGCTCTGGGATGAACCCAGGCCATCTAGTCTGAAGAAGTTCTGTGTTAGTAAAGAAACAAGGAACAGTCCCCAGACTCAAGAGGAACCCAAGTCAGCCCATTCCCAACTGAAATACAAGAGACTAAGTCAGAATACCATTAGCCTTCATCATCTAGTAAGTCCATCAGCTGTGGGCCCTACTGTGTGCCCTCAATAACATGTCCTGTTCCCTCTGATGTCTCTTTTGCCTTCATCTTTCACTTACCAGGTGTATTGCCTTCCTTAGCTCATTCAACAGCAAAGCCCCCACAAAGTCAATAATCCTATGGCCAACAGATTCTTGTAACATGAACAAATAAATGTTTCAAAAAGTTAAATTATGGTTATTTGCAGATTATATGATCTTATATAGAAAATTCTAAAGACTCACCCAAATTTTTTGAAACTAATCAACTAATTCAGTAAAGTTGTAGGATATGAAAACAACATGCAGAAATCAGTTGTGTTTCTATATGCTAACAGCAAAACATCTGAAAAAGAAATAAAGAAAACTCTCCCATATACAATAGCATCAAAAACAATAAAACACAGAAATAAATTTAACCAAAGAAGTGAAAGATCTATACAATGAAAACTATAAGATTTTATAAAAGAAAAGGAATTGAAGAAGACACCTTCAAATTTATTTTAAAAGGGAATTCCTGCTTGTTAAGACCATCAGCAAAAAAAAAAAAGAAAAGAAAAGAAAAAAGAAAGGAATGGAAAATAGCAATCCATTTATCAGACTTATAATGAAAAGCAGTGTATCCCAAGTTGGATTTTACCATAAGGGTCACTGTGAGAATTTTTCCTAAGTCATAAGGGCTAAAACAATAAGGAAGTACATGAGCCCCCAGAGTTGGCTGGGTATTGGGGGCCATCCCACAACTACTATCTCTCTAACAAGACATGGTTTCTGCCAGGTTCCGTCTCGTTCCTTTTTTGACTGAGCTGAGGGCTGTGATGGACTGGGTGTGGACAGACACAACTTTGAGCCTCTCCAGCTGGATCTGTGTGGAGGACATCTATGCTCACATATTCATCCTAAAGTGTTGGCGGGAGTCAGAAAAAGTAAGCCAATAAAAATGCCTTATCCTTATTTGTTTCTCTTACATGCAGGCTAGTTATAAGATTAATGTGAACTTCTGCAAGTTTTGTGGCCAAATAAACAAATACAAAGGCAAAAACTACTAGGATCTATAAATGTCCCATTGTTTTCCACCCCATTAGAGTTGCAAATTTTGGAATCAATGCTGTCTTAGTCAGCGATAGTATCCAGATGTGTTCTTCTTTTGGCAACTGCATATTGTAGCTATTTTTAAAAGAAAAAAAAATGATATATTGCTGTGTGACCCAATAATCCTTAAATGGCTCATTCAGGAGTAGAAAGAATATGATACGGTGGAGAAAAGTGGACTCAGGCTCACCCCTTGACACACTCCTTGATGAAAGACAATGTAACTGCTTTGTGCAAATATTTAAAGTGCAAATATTATTTTTGTAGATTGAATGTGGATAGAATTACTATTATTTATTGGATTTTTCAAAAGTTTAACACATGAAACAGAAGCTTGTTGCATAATAGCAGTAGAAATATTTAAGCAACATTAGCTGAGATGGTGTGAAATGTCTTCTTTTTCTCATCTCATTATTATCGTCTTTGGACAAGTCCCCTCTAGTCCACATAATTTCTAATGTTTTTTGCAGTTTTCCTGGGGATTTCAGCTTTATAGTTATGGGGCCTATTGTACTGCGGCCTCTGTGTTTGTGGAGCTTATGGAAGTGAAGGAGATGGGGCTGGCAGTATATTTCAGATCATATTAGCTTGTCCTGATTTTTAAGGAATAAAAGAATTGATATAGTGACAGAGACTATGAGAGCCGATCTCATATGAATATTGACAGTAGAAATTGAAGTGGCAAAGGGTCTGGAAATCATAACATATGAGGAAAAATAGAAAGAAGCAAATATTGTTCAGTCTGAAGTAGAAAAAATGGGGGAGACCAAAAAAAGAGCTGTTTTTAACTTTTTGAAATATTGAAAAATAGATAAAAAATTCAAATTAATTTGTGAGATTCAAAAAGATAGTATTAAGACAAGTAGGCAAAAGCTCCAGTAAGTTTCAATGGAACATAGAGAACTTTCTAACAATCAGAGCTACCCCATTACAGATTGACTGCCTCAGGAGATGGTTGCTGAGAGGTACCCACATACACACAAAGTCACACAGAGGAGAATTTACATCGTGAAACTTCTGTGTGAGAAAGCACTAGGTCTGCTTCCAGCTCCTAGAGCCATTTATTAAACAGGTTTTATAGCAATTGTCTGTTGCTGCTAAAAATCTACCTCAAAACTTAGTGGTTTAAAAGTAACAACCATTTTATCTGCTCACAAACTATGGATACTATGGGTCCATAGTTTGGGCTGCTTGCTACTGGACACTCGGGCCTGGGATCATTCCTGTCACTGCCATTTTGAAGGGACCAAGTATAGGCAATGGAAAGGCAAGAGAGAGAGAGTCAGCTCAAAAGAGAGGCAAGTGAAGAGGATCACTTCAGAATGGAGAGGATCTGAACTTCTTTCAGATGGTAAGGAAAGGACCAGTAGAAAAAAGTAAAGTAAAACTTCTTAGCATCAGAGCCAAAAGAGGAAGGTCCAGATGAGGGCCTAGAAAGCACAGACTCAGAGGCATGAATCAACAAGTTGATAGTGGCAAAGAGGAACAACCATCCTACAGAAAGTTGGAGAAAGAGAGACGGTCAGTGAACAAACTCATGCCCGATAGCCTGTCTTCTCCATGAAATAGATGAATGCATCTATCGAGAGCAAGAGAGATGGCATTCCAAGACCAGAGGCTGCCCAAAGGGGCCCAGAAACTGTGGGATTCCTTTCTCTGGATGAACAGGAGAGGAGTTCTTAGAAGGGAGGGTTCTGAATCAGACCTCACATGACTGTCCCTCACAAATATAGGACCACCTTGCATGTGAGCAGCTATGGCTGCTCTATTTGTGAGCTCATGTATGTTACTGCCTTTGAGGGAAACAGGTGACCATCTTCTTAACACTGTAGTGAGGCAGTCACACCCGCTGCCATCTACTTTATAAAGGACAGGGTCATTCTGCCATAGAACT
>NW_006442107.1:33836558-33848256 GCF_000325575.1 Pteropus alecto | reverse complement strand
AATTATCCTTTTTATTTTATCTTTAAGAAACAAAAAGCTTCATTTTAATGTATATCCTCTAGTTAAATATATACTTCTATCTTATGCTAAATCTATGGCTATTTAAATTACATATGGTAAAACATCCTGTGAAATTTAGATATCCGAGAGTAAGTATTAGGGCATCTAAACGAAGCTGGCACTAGTGTCCACTCTATCTTTTAAGAGACTGACATTACCAATGATGATCACTTGTCTGGTATGAAGAAGAAGAGTAAGCTTCTTTTAAAAGTAACTTTTCTTGGAAATTATTCCATATTAAATATAATATGTTCCTGGGGTTTTATGAATGTACTTTGTGAAGAAAGAATAATTTCCTAGAAGGCAAAATGTGGGCATAAGCACACACATTGCAGGCCACTTATTCCTAGTCATTTTTTTTACAATAATTTTCATGCAGCTACTTCCTAAAACAGTTTAGGAAGCTGTTTGGAAATGTGGCAGGAACTGCAAACTGGAAATACGGTTAAGAGTTGAATTAACTAGGAAAGGTGTGATGGAGCAGCATAGGACAGGAAGGTGACTTCACTTTGAAATTGAAGGGAAAAGTAGCCTCCTAATTAGATAAAAGTCAAAAGTCTTGTCCCTGTTCTGCCCTGGGAAATGCATACAGGGGTGAGCAGGAGGAAGGGGAGAATGGGGGAGGGCCTGCAAAAACACTGGTCTTCAGGAGAGGAGCCAACACCATCCCACGTCAGTCAGAAGAGACCCAAACTGTTCTTGGCAAAAGTAGATAAATCTCCTTTAGCCCACAAAACTCTACATTATGTAATACTGGTGTGCTGTTAGAGTGGGTTGAGTGGCCCATTGTCTAAACTCGCCACATTGAGAAAATAATGAAAAAGCAAATCCATGCATGTGTGAGTATATATTTCCAATTTTTAAATATTCTAGTTTTTCTTTCAAAATAGAAAAATTTTAAGCAACAATATCAAATTCCAGTGCAAAGATATCAAAATATAGTCTTTAATCTGAACCTCTCACAACTTTACAGCAGAGTCATTTAGAAGCAGTATCTCCTGTGCCCTGAGTGAATGGCGCTCTCCATACTGGCTCTGATCTGCCCTCCAGTTCTGCCCGTATGCTTGTTTCCAAGAGCATCTGCAGTGACCACTGAGTGTTAAAGTTTGTAGGGCCCTTGTAGCTGTATTTTTCAAGCCTCGGGGTGGTCTGCTGACTTCCAAACCTCTCTCTTAGCTTGTAACCTAGAGCTCAGTGCCTCCTGGTAGAATGTGGATTATTTTTCCTTACCGTCACCTACTAAAATGAGCACATCCTCCTGAGGGAGTGTGAGCCCCAGGATAAATCTCACTGCCAGGCTGGGGAGTAAGGATGACCTCCGTCTTATGTATGTAGCCTAACTTCAAAGGTCATCCTGGAAGGAGAATAGGTCACTGAGAAGCAACATTTAAGCAAAGAATATGCATATAGAGCTTGAGCAGTTTTAACATCAGACAGCAAAGCTGGCTCCTTCTACCTCTCCTATAGCCTCTAAGACAGTGCTTAGTAGGTCCTTCATAAAGCAAATGGAAGTGATTCCAGCCTCTACCAAGTGCGCTGCTCTTACACAGGAGCATGTCCCTATGTGACACACACACACCTACCATCACCCCTAACCCTACCCCACTCGGCACATCACCGAAGCAAGGGCCCCTGTGGAGTCATGGCTACGAAGAGGGCTGGTCTGATCCTACAGATCTTATTGTATGACTTGAACAACATTGTTTTGACAGCATGTGGGATGAATGAAGTTGAAAATGTTTTTCCATCCCCTAAAGGGGTGAGGGGTCAGTTGAAAGGCACAGCTTTTGAATATTCAGGAATTTAAAGTAAAATGTTTTTCTCCCACATGATCTCATAAAACCAGAGGCTTTATTCAGCAGAGTTTTTGATCCATTGGTCCTTAGGTTCATTACCAGCAAAACTCACAGAACAGTGCGAAGGAAGAAGTCACTTAGGTCTTGTTGGTTCCCCGTGGTACCATGATAGGGACCTGTAGGGAGATTATTACAGCTTCACATCACTGCCTAACTTCGTCCCAGGTTAGGACAAGATTGTTCTCCCCACTTCAGAGCAAGCAGAGCAGTATCAGGACTATATCGAGTAACAACCCCATGGGAAGAGCACTTGTCCTCTCCACCTGTTTCTCAGGGCACAGTGGCCTGAGCCTTGTGTAAACTCTTCTGTTGCAGAGATACCCTCAGCCCCGGGGGCAGAAGAAAAAGAAAGTAGTGAAGTATGGCATGGGAGGCATGATCATCGTTCTGCTCATCTGTATAGTCTGGTTTCCTCTTCTCTTCATGTCTTTGATCAAATCTGTCGCTGGGGTGATTAACCAGCCCCTGGATGTCTCAGTCACAATTACCCTGGGAGGTTACCAGGTAATCACTGTGCACTTCCTCCAGGTCTCACCCACCTATCAGTACCTTACCTAATGTGGTACCCTTTCCTGATAACCACCTACAAGAGGTGTAGTTAGGTTTTGCCGATTCATATTTCCTATCTAAATTTTGACTGTGTCAGCAAATATATGGTATTTTAAATAAGGTGCAGAAGACAGTGAAAGAATAGTTCTGTTCTGGTTTTGAGCCTAGAAATAATCAGTTCAAAAAGAGATCTCTGAGGCCAGTAGCCACAGGGTACCCAATGGGTGACGTACTATGTAAATATTTTCCCTCTAACCCAGGATGCGGAGAAGAGCTCCAGATATTGACAACACTGTGCATCTTGTTTTCCAGCCTATTTTCACAATGAGTGCCCAGCAAAGCCAGCTGAAAGTTATGGACCAGCAAAAGTATAATAACTTTGTAAGAACTTTCTCTAGGGACACTGTAAGTAAATGTTTATAATAGATCTCTAAGAAGATCTTCCATCTAGATGAGCTGTCTGGTTGTCATATTACTCACTACTTTGCTATGGCCTGTGTGTGGGTGGGCAGAGCTATTTAGAGATTATCAATTGTACACAGCAGATTCCTGGCTATTGGCCACTTTGATAATCTAAGATATTATGTCTGTATTATTGGATGTAAATGTTAAAAAACATAATTTTAATTCAGAACATTTTAATGTAAGCTCAACAAATATTGATCCTTATAAATTTTAAAACATTTTAAAAATTGTGGTAGATAGTGATCCCTTTGACTAGTGGGTCTAATCTGGTAATCTATCCTAAAGAAGTAATTCGAAATATGGAAAAAGCACTATGTCGGTACCTACTTCTGATAGCACTCTCTGTATCAGTGAAAACTTGAAGCAACTTGAGATATCAACAATTAGGGACTGGTTAAATAAGTCACCACAAATGTATGAAGTGAATTTGATTAGCACTGGCTTCCCTAGGGTAGCTGTAATAGAAGGGGGCTTCCACTTTATATTTTATTTACATGCTATGTTATCTAACTATTTTTCAAGCAACTTGTAATAATAAAAAAAAATCATTACAAAGGCTATGCATGGCATAAAAATTTCTCAAGGTAAAACGTAAATGAAAAAGGATATAGACTTTTTAATGATAAAAAATTAGATACACATCTTCTACTGCATAAAACAGTGATGATGTTCCAGTGGCAGAGACGTGCCTGGTGTTATTCTTTTCTCTACACTCCAACTTTTAATAATAAGGTAACACAATTTTTCATGATTAAAATTTGCTTTACAAATAATATTTATTTAAAGAAAGCGATTAGGCAAACAGAAGCTTTTCTTTTTTGTAAAATTGTCAGCCTATCACACTGTCAAAACTAACCTTGAGGGCTGAGCAACTGTGAGAACAGAGCCAGGATGTCCTGTGTAGATTAAATTTGATTCTCTCATGAGAGGGACAATTCCTCTTAATGGGAAGGAAAAAAGACATTAAATCATATCATTTTTCTTTACTGTTTAATTGGAATGATTCCACAGCTGTGTTGGTGTGGCAGCATCAGCTCTGGGAGCTGCCTGTGTCTGTGGGCAAGGGAACAAAGTCAGTGCAAAGGAATACAAAGACAATCTCATATAGAAATTTTTCTTTAATAGGAAGAAATCCTCTCTACACAGTCAGTTAAAAAGAAGAGTAATAACTTTCTTTATACATCACCATGTATATGATCTATTTATGCCTGTGTATTTGTGTGCATACAGGGTGCTATGCAATTTCTGGAAAATTATGAAAAAGAAGACATAACAGTAGCAGAACTGGAAGGAAACTCAAATTCTTTATGGACCATCAGCCCTCCCAGTAAGCAGAAAATGATAAGCGAACTCACGGACCCCAATAGTAGCTTCTCTGTTGTTTTTTCATGGAGTATTCAGAGGTAGTTACTGTATTTCCATGCATAATTTTCCCTTTCCCCAGTCTAACCTCGGTGCAGGGTGGGGTCGGGGCATAGAAGGGCAGAAAAATTAAATAAACGTGGGTCTTAGTTCACTTTGCATCTTGGAGACGTGCATTCAATGTACGGCGAAAAATTTTGTTTATTAAATAATGGTTGGCCTGAGAACCATTGACAAAACTGAGGACTTCTTACTTTTCCTTTTTTCTACTAACTTCACTTTTAAAGAGAGGCTGGTGATGAGCTCTGTAAACAAGAGCGAGAAGTAGAGAGAAAAGAAAGAGGGTGATGACTCATAGAATGAAACAGAGTCTGGGTGTAGCGTAAGATTTCCCAAAAAGGTTGGAGTTTGTTCTTAATAAAGAAAGTGCAGCCTCTAAAACTCCAACTTCTCACTTGCATATCTCCAACATTGGGGTGGAGGGGCCCTAGCAGATCTTTTCTCCAAGTGTTAGGTGCGAGAGCAGCTTGGCAGAGGGGAGAGATGAGGCAGATTTCACCTAACCTGCGTCAATGGACAGCAAGCAGCTGCTACTTTACTTGTTTAGACAGAGCGTGTCTCAGGAAATGTACGTACATCCGAAAGCCTGACATGTTAGTGAAGTAATTCCAGGGTCTCAACACAGTCTACCAGATGATTAGCTTAGTTTCTTTCATCACAGTCTTGTGACTCGGGACTCTATACAAGTTTATTTGTCAGTCAAGTTTTTGGTTCACTTGGGTCCACAGTTCCAGCTTCTTTGATGGAATTAAGAAAGAATCATGACAGGTACAGAAGAAAACCTTGCAGAATCTAAACTGAATTCACAAGGAAATAGTAAAGAAATATTTTGAAGAAAATAGTTCGAAACGTAAAGAACTCCTTTAATCTTATTTTCTCCTTTTAAATGTTCCCAATTCCTCACATGGAATTCTGTACTGCCAAAAATGTACTTCTTAGCCTTTCTTTGTAGAGCTACCAAAAAAATAACAATAATATTAAAAATCAACTTCTGATTGAACATTCCTTTTAAAATGTGGATTCTATTAGTTACCATGAAGACCAACTTTATTGGATTAATATAAAGAATGTTTTGGAAATTTGTATCAGAACATCATGACAGTTTCTCTTTTGGTCAGCAGACTCTGCTTCCTCACCTGCCATCTGTTTTAAAGGTGTTTGTGACCTCTCTGGGTTTTACTAACTTGGTTATCTAAAAAGCTGGACAGAAAGGTGAGGTGGACAGAAAGGGTTAGGGTTGGCAATCGTGAACCCAGTGAAACCTTGGTGAGGTTAATAAAATTAAGTCAAATGAGTTTTTAATTTCTCTTCCAGACTTGTGAATAATCATTGACATTGAGTTATTTTTTTTTTTTTCCTCACAGAAACATGAGTCTGGGTGCAAAAGCAGAAATAGCAACAGATAAGCTTTCTTTTCCTCTTGAAAATACTACACGAGAGAATATAGCTAAAATGATAGCTGGCAACAACACAGAAAGTTCAAAAACACCAGTGTAAGTTGATTGTTTGTTAATATAGCTTTAATAGATGTATGTATCTAGTAAGAAATTTCTATCTACAAATTCATCATGTATAAAAAATACAAATTTCTTTATCCTTTGATAATTCGAGTGAATTTCTATTTGGAGGTCTCATTGTGCTGGATTAAAGAGACTCTATTCTTTTCCCGATCACTCTCTGTCCACTTAGCCATGGAGTCACTCTCATCTCTGAATAGTAAGCCTTACTATTCTTACCTCAATTGCCAAAAGCCAGGGAAAGACCCTACAAGACCCCTTTTCTACTATTACTCCTTCCCCAGGGTCACTGAATGCCTGAAGGGGGCGAGGGGGAATACAAGGGGTAAACAGAAATTTGAAGGAAAAATTGTATCTTAATGTATTATCCTTCCATATAAGTACTCCATTTCAAACACATCCAAACTGTAATGTTTAGATTCTAATATGAAAACTAGCAAGAGATAAAAGTGCCATTGGTCTAAAACTGCTAAATGAAGTGTTTCAGATGTCCACCAGCCATTGCCCAGTTCTGTCTTCCATTCTATCCTGGACTCATTTTATGCATCGGATATAAGAACCGCCATGATGCAGCCCTCAAACATATTCCTGACTCGGATATTCTTCGTTAGTCACTAAAGTTGAAAGGCTTTTGAAGATTGTCATATCCTCTCCCATCACTTCTCAGATGCAAAAACCGGTCTAGAACAATGGAATGACCTGCTCAGGTCACCCAGCTCATCCCAGCATAGGGAGAATAAAGTCCGGGTCACCTGTCATCAACTCAGACTTCACTCTTATCACTAGATCAGTTCATGCATTCCATTTGATTAGAGATACTTTTGAAATCCTAAAAATTAAAATTAAAAGAGCACTCAATGTCACTGCTATGAATGATAGTCTCCTAGCAAGAAAGACAGCCACTTGCGTCAGAAACAGTCACAGGCATGGGAAAATCTCTGGCAGTCCTGAAGCCATTACCTGGCTTGTGTATAGTGTTTACATGAGCATTTGGATAAAACCTGGTGAGTGTTTTTTCCAGCTTCAGAGAATTTTGATTATAAAGAAAATCCACAAATTATGATGACTAGACATTATATGAAGGCTCTCATCATTCTCTGTTTGCTATAACATCAAAATAGCAACAAAAATGTTTTATATGGGTAAAACAATTAAAACTTAATTACTTTTTTTTTCTTAACGTACAGGACTATAGAAAGGATCTACCCATATTACGTGAAAGCACCTAGTGACTCTAACTCCAAACCTATAAAGCAACTTTTATCTGGTAAGAATGAGAAGCAATCATTTCAGAACTTTTTTTAATCCTTCTTTGATTCGACTTCCACAGTTTGCATTTTCAGCCTTCATCAAGCTACTTTTCAGTTCTCTTTCTCTATGTAACATGACTTGCAAGAAGCACAAGTCTCCTGGCTGTGTTCACTGGCCACAAGAATCACTCACTAACCCAGGAGCCATGTTCTTCATTTTCTTTTTACGTTGATATAGAACCTGATTGACTTAAATTCACATTTAGTGACTTATGTTACTGATTAATCATTCTGTTTACTTGTTTCTATTATCAGCCGTATCTGTGGCAGAATACTGCCTCATACAGTGTAAAATGTAAAGACTCCACAACAAGAGCAATGAAAAGATAGCAGGAAATGTACTAGATTCAGCCTATGGGTGACTAAGTATCAAGCAGTGCTCTAGGGACTGTATTTTCCCAATACAACTGTGATGGGAGTGAATTGATGTTTTTTATTTTTTTTTTAACAATCAAGCATTGTTTGACTTAATCAATTACCTGGTCCAGAGTAGCTGTGTACATCTGGTCAAGGTAGAAGGACAATGCAGTATCCAATTCATGTTTATTCATTTGCCATCATCACTGTCACCAGGCTTTGCATGGCTCATGTTTAACTGGAAAGGTAGAGATGTAAGTAGTCAATTAGAATACTCCTGGAGAGAACCATAAATAGAGGCAGGATAGAGGGCCCAAAGGGCGAGCACTGGGCAGACCCCCACCTGCTGCTTTTCTTCTTAAAGAAGTATGTCTTGCAAAGTAATTGCAAGATGCACTGAGAACTTTGGTATTTCCCTTTCAATCCAGAGTAGTTCTAGAAATGTGCAGTCTGCAAGTACAGATTATTCAACAATTAGTTTTTCCCCTGACAGAGTTCTGTCCCTCAGCAGGCTGTTCCCTGCCGTCACCTTCCAGAATGGTCCCAGCCGGCCAGCGGCCATTCCTTCAACTTCCTGCTGCTCCTTGGCAAAACATCTTATATTTTCATAGTTCCCTATCTTGTTCCCTTCAGATTCAAAGAAAGATGTGTCCTCTCTCTTTTCCAAAGTCAGTCGTTCCCTGTGCCCCAGACACCACTCCCTCCTTGCTTTCATTCCCGCAGCATCGTTTATTCATTTCCTCTTTTACAGGTCCTTTCCAGCTCCCCACATTGTCTTGTCTGCCTGAGAGTAATTTGAGGTCCAGCCTATGAAGTCCTGTTACCCAGACTGCATGGTCTTGGTGCTTTCAGATCCTGCCCACAATAACCTAAGGCCTTATCTGATGAGCTTTACTGAGTTATCTTTAATCTTAACCACAAGGTATATTTAGCATAGGTTGATGGTTATCACCAGTTAATGGGTGAGGAAACTGAGGCTCAGTTGTGAAATACTCAGCTGTGTTTGTACAAGCAGGGTGTGGCAGAACTAGATTCAAACCCAGGCTTATCTGGGTCTATCTGGCCCTAGGGCCAGATGTCCCCTCTCAGAACTCTCTAGACTTCAGAACCAACATTATTCCTGCTCCTGTGTATTCTGGTGGTTCACATTCTTCCTGGATAAGAACTTTATCTTTACCAGTCTCCTACCATTCCTCACTCTTTTTCATCTATCCATCCATGCATCCATCCATCCATCTAACAACAGATGTTTGTTGCCAGGCATTGTCCTAGAATCCCATGACCTAGGAATTTAGCTTGAAGTAATGCACATATGGTCCCTCCCCTCACAGTGTTTGCAGTCTACCACCATAATTCTCAGTGCAGGCTCTATTCTTACTGGCAGGGGTGACCTCTTCTTTAAAAAACCTATTCATCGTAACTCTAAGCTTTTTGTTTGCCCTTTTACTATTCTTTTACATTCACCCTATGTAATCATTGACCATTCATTATGGATTTTCAGAACTTTCAGAGCTTCATGCCATCAATCCTTCCTTCATCTCCATCTGCTGATGTTCTCACTCAGCAAAACTCAACTCAGAAGTCATCTCCTCTGGAAAGCCTTCATGGATCATACCAGAAGTGGTCTCTTCAAGCTAACATACTTTGTCAATGCAGATCCTATGGTGGTTCCCATATGCCCATCAAATGTGCTTGTGTACCTGACCTTTTCCCATTGAAATAAGGAAATATGCTATATGCAACTTTGTAACTCCTAAACATTTAATGGAATGACTTCCTCTTAGCAGACACTCAATAAATGCTGGGACTATAAATGAATCAGTCAATTCAATCAAGAGTTGTTGACTTGGGTTTTTAAATATCTAATTTGTTGTTTGGAATTATTAGCAAAGATGCTCAGGTGATGGATCTCCCACACTCTCCCTTTGATTTGGGTGCCGTGCACATGTAGCAACAGTGACCGACCTCTTTTGTGAAAAAGAGAAACCCCATACACACCTCGGACCCACTCTTCCTTTTCTACTTGCATTGTTAACAAGTCTACATGGACATCCTGGAATCGTATGCTATAAATAGTAACCAGGCTTTGCCATCCAAAGACTGTTGATTTGCATTAAATTCTAAAATTCTCATACTAACTTGATTTCATTTTTTTTCCTCTTCCAGAAAATAATTTTATGAATATCACCATCATTTTGTCCAGAGACAATACAACTCAATCTAACAGTGAATGGTGGGTTCTCAACCTGACTGGAAATAGACTGTACAATCAACATGTCCAGGCCTTGGAGCTGGTGGTCTTCAATGACAAAGTTAGCCCCCCAAGTTTAGGCTTCCTGGCTGGCTATGGGTAAGGATTCATTAATGGATTAATAGTTTCAAGAGTCTACTTCTGTATCATATCAAGTTGAAGATGAGAAGCCTCTTATCTTCTTTAAATTCTCCACTTTTATAGATGAAATATTAAATTTCACTGATCCTTGGCCTATCATCTTAAAAAATGAGGAACCAGAGTCTCAAAGAATTCACAATGCCTTATGTGAGTCACACCAGTTATGACAGGACTAGAAGCTGTATTTCCAGCTTTTTAACTATATGGCATAGTTGGATGCAATTCATAGGCATAAGTTTATCTCTTTAATGCTTAGATTTCCTTATGAATTTAGCAGACATGGAATCAATTAGAAATCACAGTTTTGGACAAGCCCAATGTTACTCTTTAACCACATTCCGATGCTGAAACCCTAGGACGTGCACATCCCCTACATGCACAAGTAGAAAGTTTTCCCTTTCTTAGAATGAGCCTTTTAAGAAATCATTGTCTATCTAAGTTTTATGATAAAAATGAATCTTGAGAAAGTGTTGTTAAAGTGAAAAGTGCTAGGTACAGAAAAAGTGCATATAGTACAATTGGATTTCTACCAAATATATTATGTGGTTTATGCATATAATTTGTGCAGTAAAACCATCTGAAGTTCATACAGGAAACTGTTAACATTGGTAATTTCCAAAATGTGAGATTTCAAAGGACTTTTATTTCTCAAGTTTTACAGTTCTATTATCCATTTTTTAAGAAAAAACATGAATTACTTTTCTTTATTAAATGTATTGGAGTGACACTGGTTAATAAAATTACGTAGGTTTCAAGTACAATTCAGTAATACATCATATGTATATTACATTGTCTATTAACTGCGCAAAGTTAAATTTCCTTCCATCACCATATATTTGACCCCCTTTACCTTAAATCACCTTTTTAAAAAGAAAAAAAAAGCGAATGTTTTCACTGGAGGGAAGGCAATCTAAGCTTTGATAAGTTTATCGTAACTTCTATGTATTTTGAAGGAAAATGTTATTTTTTATACATGTTTTTAAAACCATATTTAACTGCTAAATACAATTTCTACTTAATTTTTTTTCAGTATCATGGGATTATATGCTTCAGTTGTCCTTGTGATTGGAAAGTTTGTTCGTGAATTCTTCAGTGGCATTTCTCACTCCATCATGTTTGAAGAGCTTCCAAATGTGGATCGAATTTTGAAGTTGTGCACAGATATTTTTTTAGTTCGAGAGACAGGGGAACTGGAACTAGAGGAAGATCTCTATGCCAAATTAATATTTCTGTACCGTTCACCAGAAACCATGATCAAATGGACTAGAGAAAAAACAAATTGATACCTTAGGACACAGACTGCAAGTCAAGTTAACATTTGAATTGTTTTTAAAAAGCACAATATTCTCATAAGAGCTAAAGCATTTCTAGTTTGATGGAAATGATTTCTCTTCTGACAGGTGGCCCAAAGGGAGTTGACTTTTTTTTTGCAGTCAAAGTTACATTGCAAGTTAAGCACTGATGAATTTGTAATTCCATTTCTCTGAAATCAGGGCTACTTGGCTTATATTTTAGTCAACAATATCTCGTATTCTGATGGACTATGTGAAGGAATCATTTATGTGTCTCCTCCCTCAGAGAACAGAAGAGAAGAAAAAGTAAGAAGGAAAAACGCCATGTTTTCCTGTGGAGGGACTACGCCCTTCCTGAAGAGATGCTCTAATGCAATAAACAGTGCTCTGTCGCCAATGGGGAAGCTGCTGTGAGGAGACCAAATGGGCCTCAGCACACCCCAAATATGCAACAGCAATAGGAGGCTGAATACTCCTA
>NW_006442107.1:33829028-33836528 GCF_000325575.1 Pteropus alecto | reverse complement strand
CACACGAAGATGCCAGTGGATGGATAAGCCTCATTCTAAGCAAAAAGATAACATTAGTGTCACTCTTACTGCCTTATCTTAACTGAAGACTAATAAAAAATTTTTTCCATTAAACACCAGTGACTTCTCAGGAAAAAAAAAAAAGCAGCAAAACAAATATGTGGACACTGACTTTGTTGAGGCCTAACTAGTGACTCTGATGGTGGTGGCAGTTCAGCTGCAGCGAGTAACTGTTCCGGGTGAAACACAGACATGAAGAAGAAAGATAAAAAATGCCGCCCAGCAAATGTGGAATGCTTTGACTTTGTAACTCTTTACTAACTGAGGTCATGAGCACTCTCTACCTTCCCCATCTCTCAACACGCTTTTTCCCATTTTGATGATTTAAGGCAATGCTTTTTCCAGTATGTGACATTTTCCTTCCTGTTTTTCAGGTATATCAAAGAGTTTACATATTCCAATTCACATTTTTACATCTGAGACGGGTTTTTTTAAGTTCATAATTATGAAAGAAATATGTATATTGAGCTTGGGGAAATTAAAAAAATGGCCTTTTCTTAAATTATTATTATTGATAATACAACCTCTTCATTAAATAACAATGTAGCATGGAAATTTATGACTGAAATGTAGTTTTCATTCCATAGTAAAATACAGTTTCTGAGAACAATTATTGAATGGACTAGAATATATAAAAAAAAAAAAATGATCCTATATAGTTTGGGTTCAGGACTGACTTGAAATAAAGCACATCTTGCAAAGTCATTTTAAGAATACTCTTCATTCTGCCTTTTTTGCATGGGATATGAAAAGTGATTGTTTTCAATATTGCATACACACAATTTTTAAAAATCTGCTGAGATCAGAATCCTTGTCGGTTTTATTGTTTTTTTTTTTTTCTCATGTAGGTGCTCTACGTGAATAATATAAACAGAAAACAACTGGTAATCAATTAATTTCCAAAGAGGAAAGTATTGCACCGAATATGGAGCTTTAAAAAAAATAGCAGAGTTTAAATGATGTTCAGTGCTTTTTAGAGAATTAGTGCATATTTGTTCAATTGTGAAAGCCAGCGTACTTCCAGCTCCCTGAAATAAACCGCTTCAATCACTGTAACAATAAACTCAGACCATTTAGGGAACCCTTTGGCCCATGTTCTGATTTCCCAACAACAGGAAGAATAACTGTGCATACTTCTGGTTCTGAATTCTTTCTTTTTTCTTTTAAAAATGCAGCAGGAAATTTCCAGAGAGCGTGTTATAACACATTTAGGAAAGAAAAGCAGAAAAATGCTCCCAAGAAAAAAGTGTAAAGGTCAAAGTATACCAGAATAGCAATATTCCTCAAGGAAACTATATCCAGTTTTCAATAAAAAAGCCTCCCAATGTGTAAGGAGGAAAGTGTAGAAGGAAATATATAAGATTAACATACAGAAAATGTAGGCAAGCACACTTTCCCGGGAGGCATGAGCTGCAGTGGAGCTGGAACAGAAGATGAGGCAGCCTGGCTTCTATTCCTGGCTTGGCCACCATTGGGCTGGAAATCCAGGCCAGCTGGTCACTGTTCTCTCCAAACTTCTTATCTGACAACATGAAGGGATTGTCAGGCTGTCACCAGCCACATTCAAAGCTTCAAATAATACCTGCCCTGGCCCAGTAGATGACCCTTATGAAAGCAGATTGTCACCTTGGACTGACTTCTCTGGAGATAGCCTCTGAGATGGACATTGTGAGAAGGGCCCCAGAAGTTACACTGATCACAAGGAAGGCAGGGTTAGGCAGAGGGATAAGATTGCCTGGTCATGCAGCTGCAACTGAGCTTCACCCAACCCTTTGGAAACCTTAGGAACTGGGGTAGCTCTTCTTTGTCCTTAGCAAAGGCATCGGCCACCCCCTGAGCCACCCCCTGAGTGGGGCTTCATCTCTGAGGAGGCATTCCCTGCGGCTGGAGCTTTCTGCCTCCAAGGGCACAACATGAGCACGGGCATGTGGGCATGCAGAGGGAATCTGGGAAACTGCAGTGTCCATCACCCTCTCTGCCCATGGGCCACTCAGACCCACTTATAACAAGTGAAGGTCATATTTCCATTACAGAATAGGAGTAAGATGAAGGAGCTCCAGCCCCTGTTGCTGCAGCTGGTTCGAAGGCATGTATGACACTCATCATCCATCCACTTCACCCCCCATTCTGGATCCCTGTCTTCCTTGCCGAATACCCTGCTCAACAGGCAAAGCCAGACCCTCAACCCTAGGATTCTGGTGTCCTGAGTATCAGCCCTCCTCAACTCACAGCTGCTGCACTGACCTCTGTATCATTCAATCTGGCCTGGACCACCACTCAGTCTCCAGAGATCCCTGAGCACCAACAATTCCTCCCATTCCCACTGAGTGACAATAGTCCTCCTCTTTCGCATGGCCTGGAGCAGCTACACCTGTCCATAAGGTGACCCCTTCCCCTGACAGAACTGTGTTATTGTCCTTCCAATTTAGTCATCCATTCTGAAGTAGTTTCTGTTTTTCACTAATTTTCAAATTCTGGTTTCTAATATTCCTTACTGTCGTCTATTACTTTCTTCATTTATTTCAGTTTATTTTGAAATATTGATTGCCATTTTCAGCCATTTGTGAACATATCTTTCTGGTAAACTTCCTCACCTCCAAGGACCTGATTCTGCTCCTTCTTCTTTTTTACTGATAGGAATTTGGTATTGGATTAAAGCAGAGGTCTTTTCTGTGGCTCCTTTGTGTGTGACATTAGTTTTCCTAACTTTCGTTGGAGTAGGAGGACAGCAACTCTAGCTCCAGGCCTCTGGAGGCCCCTCCTCTGGTTCTGAAGTGTCACAAATATGCCCTTCCTTTCTGAACCCCTACTTTGTTCTCCCCACTCCCTTTATATAGGCCCCTCTTCCCAATAGCAACCATTCTGCTGCATCTCTATTCCCAGAAGCTTCTCCTTCATGTAGTCTGGTCCCGGGAGAGAGCATCAGTCAGTTAATTTCAAGCATCCAGCCCCTTTAGCCCATGCCCCAACACCTTGTGCACAGTCCCCTCCCTGAGTATCCAGGGGTCGATGTCATCACTATGGCTCCCAATCCCAGCTCTGTTAGACTACCGACTACTTCTCCCTTCTTCCTCCTGCATGGACGGACATGTCTCATTGCTGCCATAGACACTGTAGGGTTTGCCCTTACTAGCCCAATTCTCCCCCCGGGGTTTTTTTGGAGATGGAGAGGGAATATGGAGTGATTGAGGATGCATTCAGCACAAGGTTGCTACTGCCTTCACCTTCCCTAATTCCTCTAAACATAGTCTTTCAACACAGTAGTCATCGGGAAAGGATACTGTTATTTTCACAATTAGAGATATTAAACTTAAATGACATTGACTGCTTACATTAATGAATTATTTGGTATGAAAGTGCTTTGGTGCAGTTGGTGTACACAAATGATTGCTTCTCAGAGACTGCATTGTTTGGAATGACAGCTATTTTTTAATAAAATGTTTTAATTAATGCATTACTTTAAGCTGTAAGTATCTATAGTTAGTTATGTTCCCATGTATCTTATTGCTCAGATTTGACTATTTTTCATCTATTTTACTAGTATTTTCAAAAAGTGGTTGGTAATTTTCTCTACTGTTTATTTGCCTTGTAGTTTATAAATTTCTGCTTCTGCCTTTATTATTTCTTCTTTTACTCCTTTGTGTTATTCTTTATTCTTTTGCTAATTCCTTGGGTTGGGTACAGAGCTCATTATTATTCTTTTCTAATGTAAACATTTGAGGCTATATACAGGGTGTCCCAAATCAGAGATATAAATGCTCTACACTTATAGAAATCATCATATAAAAGTTTAACTTATTTAAGTATTGTACATTTTTTCAGATTTGTGAATTTTGAATATTACATTTGTTCTTTTAATTCTGCATGTGTTGGGATGGCTTCTCCCAGACAAGAAGACTCTCACTCACTCCCATCTCCATCAGACCTGTAGCCATGGGGTCAGAGCAGAAGGTCCTGCGAATTCTTGTTTTCTGAATCTGCAAATGCAGTGCTTTCAGTTCCTGCTGCTTAGTTTTTGTAATTGGAGAATTGACTGGGATCCCTAGTGGTTATTTCAAATGTAATAAGAAAGATATCAGTATCTTATAATGTTTAATTAGTAGCCTTTACAGTGTTGCCTTTTCTGTTTATTCACACTTCTAAAACTGTTAAAGTTTAGTTCTGCAGTAAGACTTTGGGACCCCTTATGCTTTCTTTTATGGAAGACTAAGCTCTATACTAGAAATTGTCACAGGTAGGGTTTCATAGCATTCCAGAAGGAAGGCACATAGTTATGGTGGAAGTGGGAGCAGATACAGTGAAGAAAGGAGAGGGAGGGTCTTGGTGGGAAGTTGTGAAAAGACACAGAGGACCTTCTGATATCGTCCCAGGACTCTGGAACCAGCTGCTAACTTAGTTTATTTAAAGTGCCCAGGGAAAGCCAAATAAAACAGCCCCTGGCCTTTCCTACCCAAGCCTTCACTCTATCCAAGGGAGCCCATAAAAGATTACTGGAGACGTGTGTGGGAGTTTCCAGAACAATAAATGGAGAAGGAGAAGAAGAAATACTCAATTACTACTGGCTCTTATTATGTGCAAAACCCTGTGCTAAATACATAAGGAATTAGAGACATAAAAATATCTTAGATACCGCCCATGGCATACGTGGAACCGGGCTTAATTCATTTCCCCCAGGAACCCCCATGGGCTAGCATACCCACTCCACTGAAAACTCCTTGTCTTCAGCTCTGTCCTACCTTACCAAGTCCTGGTCAGTCAGTCCTCTACAATACTGCTGATGTGAGCACCCCCACATGTCAGATCTTGCTAAGACCCTAGATTCCCAAATGCTTTTTGGTATATTTGTGTCAGGGTAGATAATACTGAACAATTTTTCATCAATCCCTTCTCTGTGCCTCCCACAATATTTCTTTCCCAGGCTACCAAGTTTCTGGCAGGGAAATGTATGCTGAGACACACCCTTTTCCACAGGAAGGCCACTGAATTTCTCAAGTAATGGGAGAAGGCAGGTGATTGAGGTGATTTTCCCTCTGCACCTCACCAGGCTTTCTCTCAAGCCACTTGGCTCTGAGGCCAGGGGCTAGATGGCTGCAAAACCTTGGGTATCCTAATAAGTATAGAGTGTGAGAGAACATCCTGGGTATAAAGTGCCACCCAGGTCAAACATGGGTATTCGAACAACTCTCCAAGGCATTTTAGCATCTCTCGGGCTTCTGTTTTACCTTAAGAATCTAATTTTTGTGCTTGATGGACTGGTCTTTCCTTATTCCTTGATAATTTTATAAATTAGCTCAGATAAATAGAATAATGTTACAGAAATGGGCAATATAGAAAAATATTACTGTTAGGATCAATGACTTAATAAACTACATTTTGATGTTATGATTTTTTTTTTTATCACAATCAAAATGAGACTGGAGGAACACCTGTGTGATGTTGACAGTTGGCTAAATCTTACATTGCTCTCCCCAAATTATCCTGTTTTACTGATACTAAGAGTCAGTATATAAGCTTCAAAGACCAAACTGTCAAAGGGAAGATGGCTTCCACTCTGCTCCTGTCCCAGGGGAAGGGCACATTCTGCTTTACCTGGATAATCCAAATCCAGGATCCCTCCTCATTGGGTCACATGCTCCCACACATAGGAGAAGTACTTTTCTAAGCCACTTCAATCCTTGGCCACCCCCAGGATAATCTCCTTGGATCAGCCAAAAGGCAAGGAGCAAAAGAGATTAATCACTTTCCAGAATAAAGGTTGTCTCTCCTGGAAAGTGGTAGACTTTCCAGAAGAACATTTCCATTTGGAAGTGAGGCTGAGGTTCTCTCTGATATGTGGTTTTCTGGTCCTCTCTCCTTTGCTGCATCTCCTAGAGAAACAACCACCACGTGTTGACGTTTTAGTGGAGACAGGCCCCTTGCTGAGGGCTTCACACAGATGATTTCTCTTAGTGCTCACAGCAAAACTAAAAGTAGAGATTGTTTTCTCATTTTACAGATGAAGAAATTGAGCACAAAGAGTTTAAATATTTTACTCCTTCCCACCATACTTGGAACTGCCATACCATGTAACCAAATTCCCCAAATCAAACTTCTATTTACAGAAAAAAAAATCATTATGAAGACAGACAAGGGAAATATCTGAAAACCTGAAAGAAAATCATTTTCAAGTCATTTTTTGCATGTAAAATAAAGTTCTGGTCTTAATGTCATGATAAATCATGAAATGTTCTTAATCTATTCTTGTATACCATATCTACTTTCCCATTTGTATTTGCATGTGGACTTAATGTTTTCAACAAAAGAGTTAGTGGATCAAGATGAGAATATTAATTTACTTAAGAAATGTGGGTATTTGAACAATGAAGTGTCGTAACTTCTACAGATGTCTACTATTGAATAAAAGTCACTGGGTGAAATAAATAAGTATTGTTCATTCAAATCAAAGCCCTTCTATCCAGGTATGGAAGAAAGTAAGACTGTGGCATGTCTGAAGCTCCTACCATCTGATGGCCTCCTCTAAGAGACAGCAAACTGACTGGAGAATAGATACGTCCACTTGTCACGACATACTTAGACATGGTAGCAATAATCATTGCTTTAGATAGCAGACTTCCTGGACATGTTCCCTTTTGGCCCACCAAACCTCTACCATTTCTATCGCACTGTTATATCTGGGCTTTTCTCCTTATCACCTCTGCAAAAAGTCTTAAATCTCTTACAGTTATCATCTAGTAACAGACTACTAGTCTTCAGTCTGGTAAATAGAACCTCAAGAGATCCTACAAGTACTGTGCTCTGGAGTTAATCTTGTCAAAGGGTAAAATCACCAGAATTTGTAGGTCAAAATTGTTAGTATCTTTTAAATGATTAGGCTTTTAGTTCCTTTGTAATTTTTCCAAAATCAGAACATTTGAGATTCACAATGCATATGGTAATTATTGGCTCTGGAGAACCCTGGCCTCATGGAGATGACATTTTAATGAGGAGAAAAAATCTGCAAAAGCAAGTGCTGAGGATTTAGGGAAGCCCAATAAATAGCCCTATTTTGCCTTCTTGGGCTATGAAACCTACTCTGAAGCAAGAGAAATGAGAGGAGCAGTTGACAGACTAAAATGTAACCTGTGTTCAACACAAAAATTAACTCAAAATAGATCACAGACCTAAATGTAAAACACAAAATTGTAAAATTCCTAGAAGATAATATTGGAGAAAAACTAGATGATCTTGTCAGTGGCAGGGATATTTTAGATATATCACTAAAGACACAATCCATGAAAAAATTAATTGGTAATTTGGACTTCACTCAAATTATAAACTGCTTTTTGAAAGACAATGTGAAGAAAATGAGAAGGCAATGAGAAGACTGGGAGAAAATATTTACAAAATACAGCTAACTGTCCAAAACATGAACAGAACTATTAAAACTCAAAAATAAGAAAA
>NW_006442107.1:33786409-33828824 GCF_000325575.1 Pteropus alecto | reverse complement strand
AAATAGAGATCCAGAAGTAATGGAGTCAAGCAATCTAACAGATGCAGAGTTCAAAACACTGGTTATAAAGATGCTCAATGAACTTAGGGAAAGTATAGATGAATTCAGTGAGAACTTTAATAAACATATAAAAAACAAAAATAGAAATGGAAATTATAAAAGGGATCCAGTCAGAAATGAAGAACACATTATCTGAGATGAAAAGTATATTAAATGGAATAAACAGAATGAATAAAAAGAGGATCGAATAACCTATATAGAGAAAGTGAAACCCAAAGACACTCAATCTGAATGGCAAAAAAAAAAAAGAAGCCAAGACTATAAAAATATTTTAAGGAAGTTATGGGACACTATTAAATGTAATCATATCTATGTCACAAGAGTACCGAAAAAAAAAGAAGAAGAAAAGAAAAGAAAAGAAAAGAAAAAAAAAACAAGAAGTTGAATTGCTATTTGAAGAAATAATGATGGAAAACTTCCTAACCTGAAGAATAAAATAGACATAAAATCCCAGGAAGCTCAGAGAGTTCCAAAAACCAGGAACCCAAAGAGGCCCACACCAAGACACATCATAATTAAAATGCCAAAGTTTAAATAGAAAGAGAGAATCTTAAAAGCAGCAAGAGAAAAGCAGTTAGTTACCTTAAGGGAGCACCCATAAGACTGGCAGCTGATTTCTCAAAAGAAACTATACAGGCTTGGCACAAAATATTCAACGTGATGAAAACCTAGGATCTACAACCAAGAATACTTTATCCAGCAAAGCTATCATTTAGAGTCGAAGAACAGATGAAGAGCTTCCCGGACCAAAATAAGCTAAAGGAATTTATCAACTCCAAGCCAGTATTACAAGAAATGTTGAAGGAACTTCTTTAAGGAGAAAAACATGTATCAAAAACAGGAATAGAGAATGATAATAACTGTATTCCTATTAACAAGTATCTCAAATGGAAAAGGAATAAGTGCTCCAACCAAAAGATAGAGTGGCTGAAAAGATAAGAAAACAAGCCCCCTACATATGCTGCCTACAAGAGACTCACTTAGGATTAAAAGACACACACACTAAAAGGAAAGGGATGGAAAAAGATATTGTCTTGATGGATCTAGAGGGTATTGTGATAAACGGAATGGGTCAGATAAAGACATATATCACATGATTTCACATACATATGGAATCTAAAGAACAAACTCAACAATAACAACAACAAAAGTGAAAATAAACTCATAAATACAGAGAATATTTTGAAGGATACTAGATGGGAGAGGGGTTGAGGGGACAAAAAAAGGCAAAGAGATTAAGAGGTACAAATGGATAGTTGCAGAATAAATATGAAGATGTAGAGTGTAGAATGAGGAAGATGGTTAATAGTGTTGTAACAAATATGTAAGGGGGAAGAAGGGTACTAGATTTAGTGGGGTAATCACTTTGCGAGTTATGTGGATTTCTGATCACTATGCTATACAACTAAAACTGGTATATTATTGTATGCCAACTATAATTGAAAAAAAGCTCATTGAATTGTACAATGTAAATATAAGCAACTAACTATTATATTTCAATAAAGATGGGGAAAAATAATATAAAATAAAATAGGCTTTAATAGACACCTCAAAGACCTTAAGAGACACCTCATCAAAAAAGATATACAGGTAGCAATTAAGCATATGAAAAAAATACTCCCAGTCTCATCATGCATCATTAGGAAATTGCAAATTGCGAATCAAAACAGCAATGAGATACCACTACACACCTACTAGAAAGATCAAAATCCGGAAGACCGACACCACCAAATGCTGGTGAGGATGTCAAGCATTGCTTGTGGAAATGCAAAATGGTACAGCATGTTTGCAAGATACTCGGCAATTTCTTACAAATCTAAACATGCTCTTACCAAATGATCCAGTAATTGTACTCTTTGGTATTTACCAAAAGAGTTGAAAACTTATGTCCACACAAAAACCTATACACAGATATTTGTAGCAGGTTTATTCATAATTGCCAAAACTTGGAAGCAACCAAGATGTGAATGGATAAACAAACCGGTACATCTAGACAATGGAATATTATTCAACACTAAAAAGAAATGAGCTATCAAGCCACAAAAAGACATGGAGGAAACTTAAATGCATATTACTAAGTGAAAGTAGCCAATCTGAAAAGCCTACATATTGTATGATTCTAACTATGGGACATCCTGGAAAAGGTAAAACTATGGAGAAGATTAAAAGGTCAGTGATTGCCTGGCATTGATGGGGAAGGTATAACAGGGAGAGAGGAATGGGCAGAACACAGAGGATTTTTAAGGCAGTGTGCTCTATATGATACTATAATGGTGGATACATTATATTATACATTTGTTGAAACCCAAAGAACATACGAAACCAAGAGTTAACCATAGTATAAACCACAAGCTCAGGGTGATTGTGATGTGTCAATGTAGGCTCAATTGTAACAAATGTACCACTCTGGTAGGAGATGCCGATAATGGGGGAGGCTGTGCATGTGTGGGGGTTGAGAGTATGTGGATAATCTCTATCTTCTCCTCAATTTTACTGTGAACCTAAAATTGATCTAAAAAATAAAGCTTTAATAAAAAATGTCATCTGTAATATTGCTTAAATCGCAACTGGGGCAATGAATATGAAAGTGGAGAGAGACCAAGAATGTTATGGTATTGACAATCCTCCCCTGGAAAAACACATACAGATTAGGCGGGGAGGAAGTTCTCCTAGGTTCTCTTCTTTAAATCCCTCAGGCTTGGTCATTAGTCTCAGGCTGGGCAAGGGTGTGGTCATCCCACCAGAAGGAGGAAGCCAGCTTAGTAACCTTCTCACCCCTCCTGTACCTCCATTAACGAGACCATCCTTCAACACCAACTACACCGTTCTTTGGGATGTTCTCTAAGTCATCAGTCTAGATTTTGTCCCCAGAAGGTTCTGAAATAGTTCAGAACACTTTATTAAGTAATTTCTATACCACTCTATACCTAAGATGAAAATTTCAGCCCCTATTCATTTTCCCATCACAGCTATGTCCAGGTACTCTGTCTAACACCACCTATGTGAGGTTCTGCAGTGAAATAAAATTACAATATTAAAATACCTCAAAAATAGAAATGTTCCCAATTTAAACAAAAACCTTCTCTTATAATTTTAGTGAGAAATGCAAGTTAAAGTATTAAATCATTTGTGACAACATGGATGGATCTTGAGATAATCATGCTAAGCGAAATAAGCCAGACAGAAAAAGTTGAAAACCACATGATATCACTTGTATGTGGGCTATAAATCTAAAAACAACAAATGAACATGACAAACAGAGACTCATGGACATGGACACTAGACTAGTGGTCCTTGTAGGGTGTGCAAACAGTTGTTTATAATACATTGTTGGTTTATACAAAGGTTATTTTGCCCAGTTCAAGCATTCCAAAGGTTAAAGGAGCAAGATGTGCAAGTTATTTCTTCTGTAATGGATGTTCTGTCTTCGGATTTTGTTAACCAATGTCATCATAATAAATAATAAAATAAAATAAATAGAATAAAATAAAAAATATATAAACAGAAAAAAATATATTAAATCAATTTAATGGCCGAGAACCAAAGAACATTACTTATATTCTCTTACTTCCATGAGTTAAAAAGTCAACGAGATTAAAGGCTGCTCCCAGTTTCTGCTTCTGGTCAGTCCCAGGCAGAGTCGTTCTCTGCACCTTGGAAAAATTGAGGTCACTTCAGGAAAGCAGCTTATGTTGTCTTCACAGGATTTTTGGTTCTTCAGATGTTAATTCAATTCAACACCAAGTTTCTGATTGAGCATCATTTTTAAAGAGTCCAAAAATCAGTAGGACCCACAAAACTTGCCCATAGTGACCAAATTTCAAAAGTATGGCAAGTCTCTGCCTTCCCAACTATCCAAGGCAAAAACCATTGTTCTCAGAAGCATAAAAAGTGTTGCCAAAACCCAGAGCAGGAGCTCACTGGAGTTTGAGTGAAGATTAGTGGTGAAAATCATAATGATCCAAGACTGGCTGGGAAGCCAGTTAGTCCATGCCAGGTAAGCAGAATCCATGGCTGTGACCTTAAATCACTGGAGAGATATATCCCCGTGGGTGGTTAACTTTGGCTTGCCGTATTGGTCATATTGGGGAGAAATCTACATTTGCATCCTGTCCCCTCTTTCAGAGGGGCATGGCTGGCAGGGATGGAGTCAGGGCTGCCTTCTTGCAGAGTACAGAGATTTACAATGATGGCAACTCCAGCCACAAGATCTGATTGAAGATGCTCTTTATTCTCCTCCCAGATTTTAGAAACTTCTTAATTCCCATTCTCCCTTTGTGCACCATATTACCAAAGGCTGGAATACTAGCTATTGGGTATGATTTCTATTTAGTCACAAAGTGGCATTATTAGGCCTGAGCCACAGTAACTGCTTCCGCTATTTCTTTTCATAGATTTTTTCAGAGCCCTGAAACTGGCCTTCTACGGAAAGGTTCTTCCTCGTGTGCAATTAATTATCCAGACAATAGGGTGACTCTTGAGTATGTGGACCAGTTCAATAGATACAAGGTTAGCTTCTCCACAGCCTCTTTTCCAGCACAAATGCAGATTGGAATTTTGGGGTAGCTGAGGTAGTACCACCACTATATGCTTATATGTCACCAGCACTCAGTGGTATCCACAGAAGGGAGTTCTAAAGCAATGTATAAAAAATCATATTTAGGGTAATGGAAATGGGTACGTTTAGAAAAAAAATTTAATAGGTTGTAAGGAGACTTTCCCTAAAGTCTTTTTTTTAATGTTTATTTCCACATGTCCAATTTTCTAATTCTCATTCTTTCGCACAATACCAGTAAATAACACCAACCAGGAGACTGAGAAAACAAGGGACTGCATGGGGAAGGACAAAGCTCCCCAGACCTTGCTGTGACACAGCTATTAGCCAAGCTCCTGCCTAGGTGCCTGCTGTGAGCACAAGCAAAACCCTCCTCCTGCCCTGACTAAGGTTCCCGCATATCTAAGGTTTGAGGACTCCTGACAAATTCTCACCTTCCTGGAGGGGATGTTAGGCAAAGATTTAGAGCTAAAACTAAATTTAGTTTAAAATCTTTGCCAAAGGAAGAAACTGAAGCTAAATGTCCCAGATAATGACACAGTAGAAGGAATGGAAATTGCAGATGATATTTAAGTTACTCTAGGCCCCTATTTCTCTACTGTCTGTCACCATACTTCAGTCTTGGAAAGGGCTTCTGAAAGGCCACCTGCACCCAGGAAACTGTGAGATACCCTATGTTTCTATCACCAACTGTCCATGAGAAGTCGGTGTGGCCAGGGCACTAGAAATCAAGAAAGACAGGGGATGGATGGTGAAGAAGCAGCAGCTAAGGACATGGTTTGGATCCCAGGCCAGATTAGCCGCAATTCTGGAAAGAGCCAGAAAGCTAATAATGAGAAAATGCTCCAGCACAGTTTGGCAGCTGCATTTCATTGAGTTCAGCAGTCTTGGTGGCTGGAACACAGCCTCGTGTCAGCAAACACATGGTTTCTGGAACAGTGTTTAGTCACCTTATTACATCAAACAGTATAATGCATGGAGAAGCACAGAAGGTCTGAGATTTAGAAGAGGCTGCGTATTCTATTACATTCTATATATCCGAGGGCTTGGTGCCTGGGTGCAGTCTCAGACAGCTGAACCTGCCAGATGGCCTGCCACATGGTCAGAACCTGGAGATCATCTCTACACACTCTATCCCCTCCCCAAAACCCCTCAGCCCTTTTAGTTTCTTTGTTCTCACCAGGGTCCTGTCTCACATTCTTCCCCGTCTTTGGGGTGTGTGGACATCATCCCCTCCTAGGTAGAATTTCAGTTGCTATTTAGGAAGGCGAGATAAGATTAGGGAAAGTCTGAGGAAGCAGACTTCAGTTTTTCAGAATGGAGGAGGAGAGGGAAAAGAGGCCGTCCAGGGAGAAACCCTAAAAGGTAATGGGAACTTCTCCACTGTGGGAATTCACATCTCACTGGCACATCTCTTGTGTCATATTAGACTTTAAAAGAGTTTCTCTCCCCTTTCTAGTTAAGTTATATTTTTAAAAAATGTCTTACCATATTCAGAAGGTATCAGGTCTGGGCTTATAAATGACACTGTCACCTTCAATAAAAAAGATACCAACCAATCTCCAAACTCAACTGAAAGATGAGCCTGGAAGCTGAGACAGTCCAAAAACTTCAGTCTCAGAAGGAATATAGACAGCCTGGCTCTCAGCAGAAGATCAACTATTTGAGCTTGTCCTCGTAAGTAACCCAACAAGGCAAGCCATCACCCAACAAGGCCAGAACTGCTCCCACAATTTCCATCACCCAAGATACAGACATCCCTTTTAAAAGTACTTAAGATCAGCACCAAAAGCTTCCCTAAGAATCCCTCTTTCTTCTGGTGGCTCTCTCTTACCAAGCTCACTTTGTGGATGATGAGTGTCACTATCAGTGACAAATGTCATCCATGCCCACATCTTTAGTGCCCCAGCAGGCAGGCAGCTCAAGATCTCTGTCTGACTTGGCTTCTTTCCTGACTGTCAGTCCTGCTTTTCTCAACTGCTCAGAAAGATTCTAGATAATATTCCATTGGCCCTTCAAATTCAATGTGCTCCAAACCAAAATTACAATTTTTCACCTCCCAAGCCCTCTTTGTCTTTCTTGCCTTCTGTTTGTTGATAATACTGACTTCCTCAGGTGAGGACCTTGAAGAGTTTGAGACTCCTTCAACTACCTGTCTGGTCAAGTCCTCTAAACCTCTGCCCCTCCCATCCTGTGGTCCTGCCCCAGCTTTAGTGCTAATGCAGCAGACCCTATGTGGGCTTTTAGCCTTTTGCTCTCCATTCCAGGAGCTTCCATACCTGCCCAATCATCAGAAATAACAGAAGAGCTTTGGACCTCACAAGATTCACCTATTGGACCATGTAGATTGAAAGCCCTCAAAAAATCTCTTTTTATCAATGTCCCAGCTGATTCTGAAATACTAGTCATAGACCTGTGTTTGGGGACAATATGTCTAATCCACTGGATCCTAGAACTGGCTAATCATCAGACTCACCTCCAGCTCTTGTTAAAAAATACAGACTTCTGAGTCTGCGGCCATGCCACCCTGAACAAGCCTGATCCCATCTGATCTCGGAAGCTAAGCAGGGTCAGGCCTGGTTAATGCTTGGATGGGAGACCATCTAGGAAGACCAGGTGCTATAGGCATAAAAAATCAAAAATAACGGATTGTAAGCTGACAAGGGCCTTGCAATCTGTGAGGTCAACCAAAGGTTGCTTTGCCAAACAAACAAGCAAAAACTTCTGGATTTCACCTCAAGACTCTCACTTAGGGAGCCAGGATTCAAGAATTTTTATGTATTTAAGCCCCTCCTGGTGATTCTGACAAGAACCAGGTTTGAGGACACTCCCGTCCCATACTGTCTCTAGAGGGTCCTTGCGAGATATCTCTACATCAAAGGTATCATGATACCAGATGGAAGGTTTTCAATGAACATTGGTTCTGCCTTCCTTCCAGCTAAGCTGAACATCTATCTTCCCTGACTTCAAAGTTTTGTCCTCATCACCTCCTTAAAAGGAAAGTAAAGCAGCTGAGAAACTAAAGTTCCAGCAATGGAAAGTACCTGTCCATTTCCCTTGCATTTACTTCCCAAATATTTGTACTTTCTCAGGTGTTGGTCAAATTCTTAGTGAGAAAACTAGGTCAAGTTTTTTGAGAAAAGTGAAAAATTTCTGTAGCCTTATAAAAATGATGACTGACAAGGGAGGTCTCTAGGCTCAGAACCAAGTAGCCAATAATTGGAAAGGTCTGGTAAGCTTCATTAATAAATGATGATAAATGAGGCATAACCGTGGCCCCAAGCCTGGCCTCTTAGCAAACTAAAAAAGGCAGTGAGTCACCCATTTGTTATGAGCTTAGTAACACTAAGAAGGTTCTCATACTTCATGTGAAATCATTCCCCTCCCACTGGATAATACCAGTAATGATTTGGAGAAGAAACAATAACTTTGCTATTCTTAGCTAGAAAGAATACCTAAGTGTAAGCACCACCAGGAATGGTAATACACTGCTTTGAAGTTTTGCTAAATGCGGGATCATTTCCAGGAGTTTATTTTGATATATAGAGGGCAAATGAGCAAGAAATATGAAAGGGTGAGAGCTGAGGAAACTGGAGTCACTCAGGGAAGGACTTCACCTGGGTATGATGCCTGAAGAACCTAGACCAATGCAAAATGCCTCTACTCTTGGGGCTTACCCTGATTTGTCTATAGGATGTGATATTCAATTGAATACACAGAAGTTAGAGACCATGATGGCTTTATACTAAACCTAACACAAAGCCAAATCATAAATACATATACTTATAAGTGTGGAAATGCAGACGCTTAAAATTTTACTAAATAAAATTAGTTTTCATCTACTAGCTCTTTTTCATAATGCATTCATGTTTTGATGTTTTGGGTAAAATGTCAATCATGGCAAGTTTCTTTCTGGGAAAATTTTACATGCATGAACTTTCCATCTCCATGTAGGAAAGCTTCATGCAAAACAGAAGTGGATTGAGCTGTGGAAAGTTCTGGGGTAACTTCCCTTGACAATCTGTGCCTTTGGCTCATTGATGGCTTGGCTGGGCTGTTCCATACAGCATTCTCTCTCCTCCCTAGCCCAGAGGGGCTGCCCAGAGCCTGACCTCTAAGGCTGCCAGCACATATGTAGAGCACTCCACGGGCCAGACCATCCTAAAACACTAATGATGCATTAGGGAACTGCACACCAGCGGTATTAAATTATGAATTATGCTGCTTTGTGGCACCCAGACTGATGCAAGGCACTGAAATATTAATGAACCTTGCAGATGGCTGCATCTCACACTGTTCAGCACTGCCCTGAGCCCATAGCAGTGAATAGCAAGAGCTTTTGTTCTACATTGCACTCGGAATAAGAAATCCAGAAAATATTTAAAAAAGAAAAACAGGAGGAAAACCATAACATATAATAAAGCCAGAAAATAGAGAAAAAACTTCTGATGTCAGTTGATATACTGAAAACAAAATCTTTCTGTAAAATGGGCAGAGTGGAGACGCTCGCAGACAGCAGACACTTCTGGAGCTTAACCATGCCATCAGGTGGCCTCTCCAAGCAGGGGTTTGGCCAGAGAGAACTCACTGAAGTCAGGCAGGCTCCATAGGAACACCAGAGGGGAAGAGTCATCAGGCTCAGGATGGCCATATTATATCCTTTATGAGAATGACCTAGGAAATGAATGACAGAAAAGGGAATAAATACTTCAGGGAAGGAACTAGAAGGAGAAAGCTTACGGTCTAGGAAAATCTCTCCACTAAACAGCTCATATTCCTTTATTCCTCATCATTCTGGTGTTGCTAAGCTCCACTATGTGTTAGATGCTAACAGGGTTCAGATAAATGAAAAACCAGGTGTCTTCCATTTTAGTAGAGTGGCAGACACAGAGCTTAAACAGCTAATTTCTAGTACAAATATTTACACCACAAAGATCCATCGAAACAGTTTTTGGGGACACTGGGTCTTTCATGGTTGTTCTGGTCTCAAATATGGACTATTTTTTAAATGTAGCCATTCCTAAAAGCAGCATGGGCCAAGGAAAGAGCCCTGAGGTTCTAGTCTGGGATCCATGTACTCAAGAGTAAATCAGAAATAACAATACCACAATGGCCTTACAATGATTCTGTAAAATTAAAATGAAACCATGTCTGTCTGCTACAAATAACTGTTAGTGTCAAGTTCTATCCACTAGTGAAGATGCCCAGGTATAGGAAAATTATATACCTTCTTGATCGATTTTTTTTTTATCATTTTCAGTAGAGATAGGAAGAGAGCAAAAGAACATAGTAAAAATTGTACCTAACCATATAGCCTTCAAAATATACAAATATTATTATAAAGAGAAATTGACAAAATCAATCATAGCCATAGTGAAATATTATAATATAGCTTTTGTAGAATCTCATAGATCGAGCTGAATAAAAATAAGACTTGAACAAATCAGCTCAGAAGTTTGATGTGTCCATTTATTATAGAACCTAATCCTCTACAGAGAGAGAATACGTAAACTCTCCAAGGATACATAAAACATTTATAAAAGTTGACCAGGTAGAAAAAGAAGTATCAACAAATTGCTAGCAATTGTTATCATGCTGTGCTGTTTAAACAACATAACTCTCCCCTCTTTTAGGCACATAGTAGGATTACATTTCCTACTTCCTACCTCTTTGTGGATGGGTGTGACTATATGATGAGTTCTGGTCAATGAGTTATGAGCAGAAGTGAAATGTGTCACTTCTGGCCTGGAGCATTCAATTGACGATGGGGAAACCCTTTAGAGTTTTTTCTCTTCCTCTCTCCCTTAACCTCTGACAGAGCAGATGGCAACATTTGAAATTGTCGCTATTTTATTAACCTGGGTGTCTAAGAAACTACAATGAGCAGGTCCTACCTGCCAAACTTTGATGATCATATAGGGTAGGCAAGATATAAATTTTGTTGTTTTAAGTCACAGAGATTTGGGGATTATTTGTTATGGCAGCATAAGCTAGCCTATCTAGACTAACACATTCTTAATCCAATATTAAATTAATTACAAATGATTCACCAAATATAATTCTTAAATTATGGTAGGAAAAAGATCCTGAATAATTCATGAGTTTAAAAAATGCAATGCAAAGATTTTTAACTCATCAAAATAAAGCTGCTACATATCAAAACTTGTAAAATGTAAAGTACACTAATCAATGACACAGAAAATAAATGAACTAAGCCTGTAATTCAGGATAGAATAAAGAATCGATAGAAATGGGATAGAGATTAACTAAAGAAAGTCAAAAGTAAAAATTAATGAGAGAAAATACATGAAAAGAAAAGCAAAAATGTAAGAAAGTGACACTAAAATTACTTATTTTTTATTTTATTTTATTTTATTTTATTTTAATTTTTTAGGCAAGGCAACCCTTGGTTGACCTCACGAATTGCAAGGACCTTGTCAGTTTACAATCCTTTATTTTTTTATTTTTTATGCCTACAGCACCTGGTCTTCCTAGGTAGTCTCCCATCCAAGTACTAACCAGGCCCGACCCTGCTTATAAAATTAAGTTTTTCTGAAGAAAATAAAATCATATGTAAAGCTCTACCAAGGCTGATAAAAAAAAAAAGACGTAAAAAAATGCAAAACAAATAAAAATAGATCACCGTAAGAAAATATTATAAGTAATTATGTACTAACATGCTTGAAAATAGGTCAAATGAAAATTTTCTTAAAATGTATATATAAATAAAAAATTAACTCAAGAAGAAACAGAAAAATAGAATAAAGCAATAACCATTGACTTGATAGTCAAAATCATCCTCCACACTGGAAAAATAAGAAATATATCAATCTTATGACTTCACAAGTGAGTTTTGTCAAACCTTCAGAGAATTTTACACAAAAAATTTTAAAGACAAAAAAAGGTAAACTCTGTAAATAATGTCATAAGGCTAATATAAACTTGATTTTTTTTAAACTATAAAGACAGTTTAAGGAAAGAAAATCATGAAATATCATTTATAACAAACATGAAAAACTAAGAGAATCAATTTTAGTACTACATAGCTTTTAAAAATATATATAGTATATCATGATTAAGTATATTGTGGCGAAATTATGGTATATCCCAATAAACTCATCACAATATATGCAGAAAAGAACATTTGATAAAATTCAATACTAATTCATCATTTATATAAACTGTTAGGTTCACCAAAAGAGGAATGCACAAGGCCAAAGGGGTTAAGCAAGATTTATTATAGCAGAGTGACAGCCTAGCTGAGCCAAAGATGGCATCAGCCCCAAATGCAAGGAGACCTGAAATTTATATGGGGCTTGAGGTGGGCTTTTTTGGTGGGAATATTTGGGGCGAGTAAATTGGCGGGAAAGGGAGGAGAGTCCAGTGAAGCGGGAGGTGAGCATGTAGCATTGCTAACCCGGATGCAAGGTCCGGTTCCCACACAAAGGGAAAGGAGAAGTCTGGTTCCCACACTACAGGGTTAGGGATAGGGCCCTCCTGGACCTAACATTCCAGCCTTTTGGTTTTATGGAATAGGGTTGGTGACTCGGTCTTCTGTAGCTGCTTCCTTCTGAATAGGGGTGGCGGAATCTGTTGGAAAGGGGTTGGGTAGTGGATAGTCAACTGGAATGTGACATTGACTGGTAGGTTCTGCTGGCCAGAGGGCTTGATAGTGTGGTATGGAGTGAAGCAGCATGACTTCTGCTATGGACTGGCTGGTAAGCGCGTGAAAACAGTCCTGGAAGAGGGAAGAAATCTGGCGTAGTATGCAAGGCCCAAAGGCTGAAATGAGAAAAATGAAGGTTAGAGGCCCAGTGAAGGGTAAGAGCCAGGTAATCCAGTTGGTTTGTAGCCAGGCTTCCCAAGAATTTGCTTGGCGCTCTCTTATCTTAATGGCTTTGTCCTTTAGCTTTTCAGCTACATCTCTTACTAGTCCTGATTGGTTAACATAAAAACAACATTCTTCTTCTAGAAAGAGGCAGAGACCTCCTTTTTCAGCTGTCAGTAAATCTAGCCCTCATCTGTTTTGTAAGGTGACAACTGCTAGGGAGTCAATCTGATCCTGTAATTGAACTATATTTTTTGCAATCTCATCTAGGCTTTCTTGGAGATCATTGGACAATGCTTCGAAATAGGATAGAGCAGTGGCAAGTCCTCCTATGCCTGTGCCTACTTGAGTAGTGACCCCCAGCATAATCAACAATGGGATGACCTGAATAGCCTTTTTATATTTTATATAGTGTGTGATGGAAATTGGTAAGGACTGGTTATTGGGGTTTATATCTATATTTGAAGAGAGATAGACTAGAGTACAAGTTCCAGTCCAGTTAGTGGGAAGGCAGAGATAACTACTAGTTCCACATAGAAAGAAGACCCCATTGTCAGGTATACAAGTGGAAACATGTATGGAGAGCAAATGAGTAAGAGAATAGATTGCTCCAGTGAGTCCTTTCTGAGGCTCAGAACTTGAGGTCATAAGAGTTGTAGCTATAGCAGCTCCAATCAAGGGGGATAGATGAGAAGGGGGACTAGTAGGTCTACAACGAAAGTGTTGAGGAACTGTAGAGACAGTCATAATCCAAGGAAATAAGCGGGGAAGCGGGGCATGGAACAGTTGTAAGAGGTTGCAAAGACTGTAGAGTAACCTGTAGAGCAGACGGGTTGTAGAAAGAGGCCATTAGCTCCTGGAGGGACCTGGTAGTCTATCTATTGAGTCTTGTGTCCAGTGAGTAGTTGTACTGTGACTGTCTGATTGCATAGACTGGAAAGTAGGTGTCCTACAGATATGTTGCCACCAGTTCTTATGAAACAAAGGGGAGCCTTGGAAATCAAAAGAGTTTGAAGGGTAGTGGGTCCTATTACTAGTATGGAGGGATGTGCAAGGGAATGGGTATAGATACGGAAGAGAGTAGAAGCTTGATCAGCCTGTGCTGTGGAGTAACTTTCAAGGAGAGTATCTGCCCTTTCAAGGAAAATGAGGCCCTTTTCATTTCAATATGTAAGGATCATTTGCACGTGGTCCCATTTGGCAAGGGGAATGAGGAGGGCAGAGTATGCTGAGGAAGAGAGGAAAAGGCAGAGCCAGCAGTCTTTGGCTAATGTAGGGTTGGACTTATTGAGAAGAGAATGGGTGAGATTGAGAGAATGCTCAAAATAAGTGGTAGTGAGAAAGCTCTGTAGGGAAGCAGAAGAGGAAGTAGGTGATTAGTAAAAGATATACTAGGAACAAGTGACTGAAAGATGTTCCAAGTAAGAGACAATTTAAGAAAGGTGTGGCTAAAGGCTTGGAGATGAGACCATCAACCTTGAAAGGGCAGGTAGCACCTGTAAATTCAGGTAAGACAGAGTAAGTGGCCCCTATATCAATAAGAAAGGAAATTGGCTTACCTGCTACCCTGGGCTCCGAACAAGTGATAGGCATGGAGGTCGCAGGGCCAGACACCCACAGTCTTCTGTGGCGAAGCCTAGAAGGCTGGGCAAGCTGAGGTCCATTTGTTCCACCTTTTCTGAGAGAAGAGTTGTGATCTTCCCTTGAGGGGATAGGATACAGTCGACTTTCCAGTGACCTTTCTTGTCACAGAATGGACAAGGGCCTGGAGGAGGACAGGGATTAGGGCAACATTTGTCCCAGTGTCCCTCCTTGCCACACTTAAAGCAGGGGCTTGGAGGGGCCTTGAGGGTTCTGCCCTTAGGGGTTTGCTTATTTCTGTGGGATCCCTGGATAGCTGCTGCCAGCATCTAGCATTTAGCCTGATCCCTTTTAAGTTGTTCATTTTTTGCTTCCTCATCTCCATTATTGAAAACTTTAAAGACAGCATTTAAGAAGTCGCTTTGTGGGGTTTGAGGGCCATCCTCCAGCCTTTGTAATTTGCATCCGATATCAGGGTCCAAATGAGAAATGAAATGAGTATATAGGAAAAGGAGGCCTTCCGCTGAGGGTCTAGTTTAGTGTATTTTTGGAGAGCCTTTGTTAGGCAAGACAGAAAAAGGGCAGAATTTTCATCTGTACCTTGGCTGATCTCTTTGAGTTTTTCATAGTTAACTAACTGCCTTGTGTACTGCTTTTTGAAGCCCTGCTGTGAGGCAAGTTACCATATGATTTCGGTGTTGGCAGCCTGGGGAATCTATCTGATAGTTCCAGTTGGGATCCTGTCTGGGGACTGCTACTGTCCCAACCAGCTGTTGATTATCTTGCAGATGGAGGTTATAAGCCTGACCCTGAGTGGCCAGCCAGACTCTCTCCCTTATGAGTATGATTGTCTATTTAGAAAATCCTAGAGAATCTACACAGAACCAATAAAACTAATAAGAGAACCCAGGAAGGCTATCGCATAACAGATTCACATACAAAAGTCAGTAGTGTTCCTACCGCGCAGAAATAACCAATCATAAAATGTAACAGGAAAAAAAGAATAACACTCAAATTATGCAGAACAGGTGGGAAAACCTTTAAGATACCTAACATAACATAACCTAAGATAGCTAAGAAATAGTATGTAAAGCTGCTAGGAATAAAATACAAAATATACTTGACAGATATGAAAGAAAACTAATAGAGAAGAACATCACATTTGTAGATGCACAGATTCAAGAACCATAAAGATGTCAATTCTGACAAAATCAATAATAGTTTTTAAAATACCATAGATCGACAACAGACATGAGAAGGTAGAAATGTTATAATGCGTGAATTTGTAGATAAGTAGAAATTATCCAATTCAAAGAAAAGGAAAGGAAAAAAATGGAGAAATATGAAAAAAACACACAAAAATCTGTGGACAAAAATCAAGCAGCCAATATATATGCAGTAAGAAGAATAAAACAAAGAGAAGGGGGTACAAAAATTTTTGAAGAAATAGTGCCTGATAGCTTACCAGATTTGATGAAAAAATTGACTTATAGATATAAGAAGACCAAAAATTCAGAAATAGGTTAAACAAAAAATGACACATTTGGGCACATTATAATGAAACTTCTAGAATCTAATATAAAAATAAAATCATCTAAAAAAAACAGTAAAAAATGACTCAATATATATAAGGGAACAATGATATGGTTAGCAGTTAACTTTCAAATCAGAAACAAAAGAGGCCAAAGAAAAAAAAAATTGGAACGATGTATTTAAAGTGATGAAGGAAAAAAAGCAGGCAAGATAAATAACCACTGGAACTTTCCCTCTGCAGGTGGAAGGAGAAAAAATAATTGATTAGAGATGTGAATGTTTGGCGGAGACAAGAGGGAAAGGATTTCATTTTCGGTATTTCCATGGTTGTAAGTCCAGAGAGCATAACTTCCAAAATAAAATTTTAGTAGTAACTTGACTTCCCTGCAGCCATCACAGAGAGCTGTGTGAGAGATTCACTGTAACTTTGTTGACAAATATAAATTTGACATTTACAGAGAACACATCACATATAAGGTTGGATCTCCTTGGTTCCTGAAAAATGTTCTTCTCGTAGTTTGAAAGACATATAGACCATGAGAAAAAGGAACATTTTGTGAGCCAGACATCCCCATGAGGATGAGTCAGGGATCCAGGCAAGAACTGAGGAAATGTCAAGGTGACTCGTTGAGGATTTTTGCACATCCCACGCCTGCAGCTGGCTCCAGTGGCTCCCCTCCAACTGTAAAGTCAAATATATTTCTCAGTGGTTAAGTTTCTATTGATAAAGCAGATGCATCTCTCCAGGATTCCCTAGTCTCTCCAGCGTACTGTACTGTGTCAGTTCGTCCTGTCTATCCCAACCCCTCTGATGAATCACTCAGCCTGATTTATGGGGAAACATCTCCAAAAGTGTCCACTGCTTCTCCAGGTCATGAGTCCCTCCCTGGGCTGTGCTGTGTCACCACCAACACAGATCCTGGCTGAGACTGCACCACAGGAACTATAGCCCCTCAGGGTTTTCTCTGCAGCAGCTCTGCAGTGGGGGTGTTGATGGATGGGGCAGGCAGCAGCATGGGGAGAGCCTTAAACATGGAACCCACCTCAATTCCTGCAATGGCCTTTTGAAGGTGTCCACTTGGCTAAGCTGTAAGCTCCAATTATTCAAACATTCAACTAAGATGTCACTGTAAAGATACTTTGTAGATGTGACTAAAGTCCATAATAAATTAATATAACGTGAGGGTAATTAAGATCTTCCAGCTTATTGCATCAGGTCTGTCTAGATTATGTCACAGAACTCATGCAATCAGCTGGAAGACCTTAAAAGAAGAGCCAAAGTTTCCTCGAAGAAGAGGAAATTCCATGTGTGGACAGCTACAGGGCCTAGACTGCAGCTGTCCTTCTTGGCATCTGCCCCGAGGAGGTCACACATGCCTAGCCAGCCCACAATTGTGTACTCCAATTCCTTACAATAAATCCCTTTATATTGTCTCCCATGGTTCCTCTTCTCCTGTTGAACCCTGCCTGACACACCAGTACTTCCTTACTTCTCTCCTTAGTCCCATGTATAGAAGTCTTTACTGAACGGCTGGGGAAAATCTAGTTGTGGAAGGAGAAATGAGAATCTTTATGTTTACATAGTCCAAGGGGAACTTAACCTTTCTCTGGTGGGCCCAGACTTTTCCCTTCTCTTCAATAGTACATTTTTTCTTCAAATAACACTATTTTTACCTATACCCACTTTTGAAAAATTTAAACACACACACACACACACACACACACACACACACATATATTCCTAAAGATAAACATTAATTCTCTGAGACAGTACAGGCTGAACTCAGAAAAAGAGAAATATTATCCCAATTGCCTCATGATTCACAGGATCATCCCAACCCACAGTGGAATATGTATTAATATGCATTTTTAATGTTAGTTTCTTTCCTTCACCTATACTCCTTTCAGATTATGTATCCTTTCATCTATAAAGAATAAAATGAGCCACATATCTCCTCAGCTGCCACAGATGAGGCTGACATTTTAATCACCATGACAGAAGCCTGACTGAGTGCAGACATGGGCCAGGCTTTCTCAGAACTGCCTTGACTGGAAGCCTGAGAAGAGGGAGATTCCTTCTCTATTTGACACATGCTGTACTGGAGACTTTATTCATAGTCCTGACACATAATCTTAATTTCTTTACCTCACATTAAAAAAAAAAAAATGTGGTCACCTTGACAGCAATTAACAGTCTCTTTTCTCTTGCTATTCTAGTCTGAACTCCTTGCTCCAATACAAAGTCCTGCCCAGGTAATTCTAATGTTCCACAAGGGTGGCTTCATGCATTTGGGAATCAGTCCTTTATGCATCCTCTTGACATCCACCAGTGTCCTCTTTTCTGTGAAAGAAGTCTATGAGGCACCAGAGTGGCACTACATCCTTTGGAGTCCTTGATGTCCACAAGGCTTGTGGTTTCTGGGGTTATGTACACGGAGGCCCTTTTGGTTCAGCCGTCTTCCTTATCACCTGTAAACCGCTGAAGTGCTACCTTGAGACCCAATGTCAACAAAAACAAAAGACACAGAGCAGACTTCTTGTTTTTGTTTTGTTTTGTTCATCTTCTCCCTAGGACTCAGGTATAAACCCAGGAAAGGCAAGGACCCAAACAAACCTGTGAGAGCTACTCTTTTCTACTAGAGCTGCTCTCTAGGTAGCTCCATGAGGAAAGCCCTTCAGCAGGTAACAACTATAACCCACTAGTAGGAGGAAGGAAAGAAGGAAAGATAGAAAGAAGGAAAGAAGGAAGGAAGGAAGGAAGGAAGGAAGGTAGTTCACAGAGGGAGAGGAAGGGAAGGGAAGGGAAGGGAAGGGAAGGGAGGAAGGAAGGAAGGAAGGAAGGAAGGAAGGAAGGAAGGAAGGAAGGAAGACCCTCAGCCCAAAAGCACTAGCAGGGGAACAAAGATAGGTTGGAACATGGAAGAATGGAAAGGCAAAGGGTAAGCTCCAGTTTTAATCACTTTTAGCCTGAGGTCAGAGCACACACCAAACCTCTGTCTTTCTGACCTGAAGAAACTGATGAAGGAGATCCTGGAAAGGAGAGAACCAGAGAAGGTGAGTCTGGAATTCTCTGGCCACTCCAAACTAAACATGGGCAGAGAGGCAGCCAGAAGCCCAGTTAAAGAGGAAAGAACTAGACTAAGATTGTAATTGCTGCTCAAAAGACAGAGTTTGAAGTCTGAGACCAACTAAATTAATTTGGATAAAACAAAACATCACACTCATTAGAGGAATATACCAGAATCTAAAGTCTCCACAAAGGAACATTCACAATGATTAGAACACAAACTAAAATTATCTGACGTATAAAGAAACTAGAAAGTGTGGCATACTTTCAAAAGACAAAAAGGACAACCTGATATGACCCAGATGTTAAAATCAGCACATAAGGACTTTAAAGCAGCTACAATAACTATGATTAATAAATAACTACTCCTAGTGAATAAAATATAGGAATTCTCAGCAGAGGAATAGAAAATATTTAAAAATCCAAGTGATGATTCTGAAACTCAAAAATATTATACTTAAATTTAAAAAAATGAAAATATGTATCAGCTTAATAAAAATAACAGAGAAAACATTCAGTGAACTTGAAGAAACGTTAGTAGAAACTATCTAATCTGCAGAGAGAAAATGAATATGGAAAGATATTGACAACTTAGATAAAATGAACAATTTTCTTAAAAAATAAAACAGCAAAACTGGCACAAGATGAAATAAAAATTTTAAATAGCCATATGTGTATTTAAAGATTGAATTTATTATCAACATTTTCCACAAATGAAGCTCCAGACATAGATAATTTGACTGAATAATTCCATCAAACATTAAAAAAGAAATAACACTAATCTTACACAAAATCTTCCAAGAAATAGAGAACAAATTGAATCCAGTAATATATTAAAAGGATAATACATTACAACCAAACCAAATTTACAGCAGAATTGCAGAGCTGAAATTACATTCAAAATTCGATTATTGTAATCCAACAATTTAACAAAATAAAGGTGAAAACCAACAACATTATGTAAATAGATGCAGTAAGGGTATTTGACAAAATTCAGCATAATAAAAACTCTGAGCAAAGTAGGAATAAAGGTAAATTGTCCTTATCTAATAAAGGGCATTTATAGAAAACCTATAGTACTAAATTATAAACAACAAATGTTTTCTACCAAAGCCAGGAATGAGGTAATGATGCCTATTCTCTGTACTTCTCTTCAATACCATACGAGAGGTCACAATAATGCAATAAGAAAAGTCATAAAAATTAGAAAGGAAAAAGAAAACTGTCCCTAATAGACCAGGTGATCATTAGTAGGAGATTAGATGAATAAATGGATACTAGTCAGCAATAAAAAGTGAGGAACTATTAATATACAGAGCAGCATAGTTGAATCTCAAAAACATAACGCTGTGCGTGGGAAAAAAAGCCTTATGTGAAAGAGTACATACTGTTTGCTTCTATTTATATGAAATTATGAATAGGCAAAACTAATCTATGGTAGCCTCTGGGTGGGTAAGAAAGAGAATTAAAAAAACCCAGAGGAATTTCACTGGGCGATGGTCATAACATTCTGTATCTTGATTTTACAGATTTTACAGTAAAAAAAAAAAAAACCTCTAAAAAAATAAATATTGAACTTTAGTTACTAATGCCTGCAATTTACTTTGAAAGACACCCCCCAAAAATAATATGGACTGATAGTTGGAGAGAGAGATGGATAGATATGTGACAAAGCATGTATAGTAAATTGTGATGATAAAATCTAGATGGTATATATATGATGTTTGGTGTAAAATTCTTCTAACTTTGCTATCTGTTTGAAATTTTTCATAATTAAATATTGAAAAATATGAGAATTCTCCCTCCCTTCTAATAGTGTAAGTGTTACTATTGAGACAAGCTTTGCTTCCTTTTCTCCATCTTCCCCAATATTCATTCTTTCAAGCTAAATTTAGTATCTACTGTATGTCAGACCCTGTGGTAGGTGTTGTGGATGTAAAACCGAGCAAAACAGCCCAGACCCATGCCCTTATGAAGTTTAAATTCTAGCGGGGCTGACTAACAATCTCAAAAAGTTGGAAATAATCTTAATGTAAAATAATAAAGTAATTTCAAAAGATAAGTTATGGTATAGCCAAATAAAGAAATATTCTGCAGATCTTAAATTTTTTTTTCATTTTTTTACTGACATGATAAAATGTTTACACATGTAAAATTATAAGGTTGGTTCCAAAGTTAAATTTTGGCAGATTCCAGTTTACATTAGGGAAAAATGTATTACAATTATATAAAGTATACATATTTCCAACCAACCATAGATATCATGCACCTTAAGTATTCTGTGATTAAATCACAATTGAAAAGGTCAAGTTTTCCTCTCCTTAAAAAACTTTTTACAAATGTTTACAAGGCACTTGGTGCAAGAAAGTTGAAATACCTTATTCAAAAAACAACCAAAGAATGATTTAAGTGAGAGTTCATAGATAAGGGCCAACCTGGGCAAATTACAACATGAAATACAAATACTAAGGATCTGGGTGTCCAATAAGAGACATAAGCAAAAGTCAGAAACTGTCCATACTACCCAAAAACAATCTACAGATTCAATGTGATCCCTATCAAAATTCCAATGACATTTCCACAGAACTAGAACAAATAATTCTATAATTTGTATGAAACCACAAAAGACCCTGAATGGCCAAAGTAATCATGAGAAGGAACAAAACCAGATGTATCATGCTCCCTGATTTCAAACTATAGTAATCAAAGCTATACTACAAAGCTATAGTAATCAAAACAGTACGGTATTGGTATAAAAACAGATATAAAAATCAATGTAACAGAACCCAGAAATTAACCCACACATATATAGTCCATTAATTTATGAAAAAGGGAGCAAGAATATACAATGGGGAAAGGACAATCTCTTCAATAAATGATGCTCGGAAACTAGACAGATACATGCAAAAGAATGAAACTTGACCACTATCTTACACCATACATAAAAATTAACTTAAATGAATTAAAGACTTGAATGTAAGACTTGAAACCATAAGCTCCAAAGACTAGATGAACATAAATTCTATAACTACAGATATAAAGAAGAAGCCACTTCGAGATTGGTAAGAGGGGTTGAGACCCAAAACAGGCTGGCCTTGCATCCATATGCAGCAGTCAAGAATCGGAAGGAATATCTCAGCTACAGAGGTCTCTGCCCTGAACTGCAAAGAGGCGCAGCCCCACACCAAGCTCCCCGGCTTGGAGAACTAATGCCAGGAAGAGTAGCCCCTACTTCCTGTTGTGAAAATCCGCTAGGATTCTGTCCATCTGGGTGAGAAGGAAGGCAGCTAGGAACCCAGTTATCCTCTTAAAGGGCCTGTGCACAGACTCTCTCATTCCTAGGCACTCACCCTAGGCATTGGTAGAGGGGCAGTGGCTGGAAAGGTACCAAAGACATAAAGGGAGAGACTGAGTTGTGCGACTTCAGAGTGAGGATGGAGGAAAAGCCACCATTGTTCCAGTGTTGAGCCCTCCTCCCACATGTCCAAATCTAAATTTTCATTGGCCTGGTGAACTCTGCTAACTCTATTGTGTTGACTTACTGGGACTCTGCCCAAGCCATCTTGTCAAAAATGCCAGAGGGTTTTTCACAGTTGACAGGAAGCTGTTGTTGGCCTGCACTGCAGTTTTCCTTGGACAATTCTCAGGGGTCTGCAGGCCCCAGGGAAGGTGGTAGCTGGCCTCAGTGGGCTCTGAGTCTTTTTCAAAGTGGCCCCAGGCTCAGCACTGGCCCCAAATCTGAATCTGCATTAACCCGTTGAACACCATTCATCCTACACCGGTGAGTCCTTGCCCTACCCAACATCTGTACTACCCATATCACCTGAGGCTCTTCTAGCAGCTGAACTTTAAGAACAGCTAGCAGGTGGTGAATAGCTGGCAGGCCTAGGAGTTCCCTGGGTCTTTTTCTGAGCTACCCCAAGCCTGGTACTGGTGATAGCCAACCTCGATTCACAGCATGGCCTTTCTGATACAACTTCAGGTCCAGCACAAGCAGTGACCAACCACAGATTGCTTTGTAGATCCTACCAGGTAGTTCTGGACAAGTCACAGGCAGCAGTTGACATTGTCCTGCACACGAGCCCCTTCCAAAAGGCACCTGGTGGCCAGCTTCAAAGTATAATAGAACGCAGTCCATTTAGCCCCACAAGGGCACCCCCAAAGGGTCATCTCAGCAGGCACCAGAGCCCGCTGGGGCAAATCTCATCCTGTGGTGTCAGCCCACACACAGCAGTTCATACACTGTGGCTGTGATCAATCCTCAGAGCCAGTAAGCCTGAGGGTCAATCCTAATCACTGATGTGCCAACAGCAATCAAGGCTCAACTACAACAGTAGGGCACACAAAACCCACACAAGGGACACTCCTGGAGCACCTGGCTCAGGTAACAAGGGAAATTGAATCACTGGGCACCACAGGACATCTATCACATAAGGCCACCCAGCCAAGACTAGTAGATGTAGCAGATCTACCTAATACATAGAAACACAGAGAAGCAGTCAAAATGAAGAAACAAACAAACAAAAAAATGTCTCAAATGAAAGAATAGGGGAAAAAGCCAGAAAAAGAACTAAATAAAATGGAGGCAAGCAATCTACCCAATACAATGATTATAACGATGTTTAAAGAACTTACTGAGAACTTAAACAAAGAGATAGCAAGCATAATAAGGACATAGAAACCACACACGCACACACAAAAACAGTCAGAAATGAAAACTACAATGACAGAAATGAAAAATATACTAGAAGAAATAGGCAGATTAGAAAAATCAGAGGATCAAATCAGTGATTTAGAAAACAAGGTAGCAGAAAACATCCAATCTGAATGGAAAAAAAAATTTTTTTAATGAGGAAAGTTTGAAGGATCTCTGGAACAACATCAATCATAATATTCTCATCATAAGGGTACTAGAGATAGCAAAAGATTGAGAACTTATCTGAAGAAATATTGACTGAAAACTTCCCTAATCTGGCAAAGGAAATAGACATACAAGTACAGGAAGTGCAGAGGCCAAAACAAGATGAATTCAAAGAGGCCCACACCAAGACACATCATAATTAAAATGCCAAAGGTTAAAGACAAAGAGAGAATCTTAAAAGCAGCAAGAGAAAGTCAGTTAGTTACCTTCAAAGGAGCCCCCATAAGACTGTCAGCTGATTTCTCAACAGAAACTTTGCAGGCCAGAAAGGATTGGCAGAAAATGTTCAAAATGATGAAAAGCAAGCAACTACAACCAAGACTATTCTACCCAGCAAGACTGTCATTTAAAATTGAAGGAGATATAAGGAGTTTCCCAGACAAGAAAAAGCTAAAAGAACTCATCATCGCCAAATAATATTACAAGAAATGTTAAGGGAACTTCTTTAAGAATAAGAAAGGAAAAACAAACAAAATTTCATGTATATACATATATGTGAGTGTGTGTGTGTGTGTGTGTGTGTGTGTGTGTGTGTGTGTAGGCAATAACCATGTACCTATCAATAATCACTTTAAATGTAAATGAATTAATTGCTCCAATCAAAAGACATAGAGTAGCAGAATGAATAAGAAAACAAAACTCATATATTTGCTGTCTGAAGAAACCCACTTCAGATCAAAAGACACATACAGACTGAAAAGTAAAGTAATGGAAAAAGATAATTCATGCAAATGAAAATGAAAAAAAGAGCTAAGGTAGCAATACTTTAAAACAAAGGCTATAATAAGAGACAAAGAATGACATTGCATGATAGAAGGATCAATCCAACAAGAAAATATAACCTTTTATAAACATTTAACCAAAATGAAAATATAACCAAAGATAAACATTTGTGCACCCAACATAGAAGCACCTAAATATATAAAGCAAATATAAACTGACATAAAGGGAGAGATTGACCACAATACAGTCATATAGTAGGAATCATTAGCACCCCATTGACACCAAGGGATCGAACTTCCAGACAAAAAACTAAAAAAACAAACAAACAAACAAACAAAAAAACACATAAAAACAGTGATTTTAAATAACACATTAGATCAGATGAATGTAATTGATGTTTTTAGAGCATTTCACCCAAAGCAGTAGAATATACATTCTTTTCAAGTGCACATGGAACATTTTCCAAGATAGACCACATGTTAGGCCACAAAACAAGTCTCAATAAATTTTAAAAAATTAAAATCATATCAAGTATCTCCTCCAATCATGAAGGTATGAAACTAGAAATCAATTATAAGAAAAAAACCTCACGAACACATAGAGGCTAAATAACATGCTACTAAATGATGAATGGGCTAACATTGAGATCAAAGAAGAAATCAATAGATATCATGAGACAAATGTAAAAGAAAACACAATGACCCAAAATCTATGGGGCACAACAAAAGCAGGTCTAAGAGGAAAATTCATAGCAATCAAGCCTACCTCAAGAAACAAGAAAAATCTTAAATAAACAATCTAATCTTACATCTAAAGGAACTAGAAATAGAACACAAACAAAGCCCAAAAGATGTAGAAGGAAAGAAATCATAATAATCAGAATGGAAATAAACAAAATAAGCTGGTCCTTTGAGAAGACAAACAAAATTGATAAACCTTTAACCAGGCTTATTAAGAAAAAAAGAGAGAGGACTCAAATAAAATTGGAAATGAAAGAGAAGTGACAAATGAAACCATGGAAATACAAAGGATTATAAGAAAATTATATGAACAATTATATAATGACAAATTTGATAATCTGGAAGAAATAGGTACATTCTTAGAAACATACAATCTTCCAAGACTAAATCAAGAAGAAACAGAAAATCTGAACAAACTGATTACTACTAACAAAATTGAATCAGTAATAATAATTTTTAAAAACTCTCCACAAACGAAAGTCCTATACCAGATAGCTTCACAGGTAAATTTTACCAAACAGTCAAAGAAGAATTAATACCTATTCCTCTCAAACTATTCCAAAAAATTCAAGAATATGGAAGGCTCTCAATCTCATTTTATAAGGCCACCATTACCCTGATTCCAAAGCCAGACAAAGACTTTACAAAAAAGGAAAACTATAGGCTGAGATCCCCAATAAAAATAGGTGCAAAAATCCCCAACAAAATCTTAGCAAACCGAATTCAGCAATACATTAAAAAGATCAAGTGGGATTTATTCCTGTGATATAAGATTGGTTCAATATCTGCAAAATCGTTGACATGATACACCACATAAAAAAATGAAGAATAAAAATCATATGATCATATTAATTGATGCAAAATAAAACGTTTGACAAAATTCAGCATCCATTTATGATAAAAACTCTCAGCAAAGTGGGAATAGAGGGATCATATCTCAACATAATAAAAGCCATATATGACCAACCCACAGCTATTATACTCAACACTAAAAAGCTAAAAGTGTTTTCCTGACAGTCAGTAACAAGAAAAAGATGTCCACTTTCACCACTTCTATCCAACCTAGTACTAGAAGCCCTAGCCACAGCAATTGTACAAGTAAAAGAAATAAAAGGCATCCAAATTGGAAAGGAAAAAGTAAAATCTGTCATCATTTGCAGATGACATGATACTACATATAGAGAACTCCAAACATCTCACCAAAAACTATTTGAACAATAAATTAATTCAGTAAAGTAGCAGGATACGAAATTAATATCCAGAAAAATGGTTGCATTTCTATTCACCAATAACAAATTATCAGAAAAAGAAATTATGAAAACAATTTCATTTACAATCGCAAGCAATAAAGTAAAATAAAATATAAAATAAAATAAAATAAATAAAATAAAATAAAATACCTAGGGATAAATTTAACCAAAGTGACAAAAGACTTGTACTTGGAAAGTTATAAGACATTGAAGAAAGAAAATGAAGAAGATACAAATAAATGGAAGCATATATTGTCCTAATGGACAGGAAGAATAAACATCATTAAAATGTTTATACTCCCCAAAGCAATTTATAGATTGAATGCAATCCCTATCAAAATATCAGTGATATTTTTACAGAACTAGAACAAATAATCCTAAAATTTATATGGAGCCACAAAAGACCCCGAATAGCCACAGCAATCTTGAAAAGGAAGAAGAACATTGGAGGTATCACATCACCTGATATCAAACTATACTACAAGGCTATAGTAATCCAAACATCATGATACTGGCATAAAAAAACAGACACATAGATAAATGGAAGAGATTAGAGAGCCCAGAAATAAACCCATGTTTATATGGTCAATTAATCTATGACAAAGGAGGAAAGAATAGCCAATGTGGTAAAGACAGTCTATTCAATAAGTGATGTTGAGAAAACCGGAGAGATACATGTAAAAAAATAAAACTAGACCACCTTCTTACACCATATACAAAAAAGCTCAAATGGATTAAAGACTTTAATGTAAGACCCAAAACCATAAAATTCCCAGAGGAAAACATGGGCAGTAAACACTCTGACATTGCTATTAGTAATATTTTTTTCAGATATGTCATTTCAGGGAAGGGAAACCAGAAAAAATAAACAAATGGGACTACATCAAACTAAAAAGGTTTCGCACAGCAAAGAAAACCATCAACAGAAAAAAAAGATGACCTACTGAATGGGAGAAGATATTTGCCAATGATACATCTGGTAAGTGGTTAATATCCAAAATTTATAGAGAATTCATGCAACTTAACATCCAAAAAACTAACAATTCAATTAAAATATGGGCAGAGGACCTGAATAGACATTTGTCCAAAGAGGACATACAGATGGCCAATAGACATATGAAAGCTGCTCAACATCACCAATAATCAGGGAAATACGAATTAAAACCACAATGAGATATCGCCTCACATCTGTCAGAAAGACTATCATCAATAAATCAACAAACAAGTGTTGGCTAGGATGTGGAGAAAAGAAAACCCTCGTGCACTGTTGATGGGATTGTAAAATGGTGCAGCCACTATGGAAAACAGTATAGAGATTCCTCAAAACATTAAAAATAAAACTACCCTATGACCCAGCAATTCTACTTCTGAGTATTTATTCAAAGACATCCAAAACACTAATTCGAAAAGATATATGCATTTTTATGTTCAAGGCAGCATTATTTACAATAGCCAAGATATGAAAGCAAGCAAGTGTTCATCATTAGACAATTAAATAAAGAAAATTGGTTCATATATACAATGGAATATTATTCAGCTATAAAAAAAAAAATGAATTTTACTATTTGCAACAACATGGATGGACCTGGAAGGTATTATGTTAAGTGAAATAAGACAAAGACAAATACCATATAATTTCACCTACAAGTGAAATCTAAAGAATAAAATAAAATAGAAACAGACTCATAGATTCAGGGAATGGTGGCCAAATGGGAAGGGTTTGGGAGGCATGGCAAAAAAGGTGAAGGGATCAAGAAGTACAAATTGGTAGTCACAAAATAGTTACAGGGATGTAAAGTAAAGCATGAGGAGTATAGTCAATAATATTGTAATAACTATATATAATAGCAAGCGGGTACTAACCTAATTGGGGAGATCAGTTGATAAATTACATGTCTAACTACTATGGTGTACACCTGAAATTAATATAAAATAATATTGAATGTCAACTCTAATTGAAAATCAAAAAAAGGGGGGGGAATGAAGAGGAATAAGAGGTTCAACCTTCCAGATGTAAAACAAAAAAGTCATGAGGATGTGATATACAGCATAGGGAATATAGTCAAAAATATTGTGATAGCATTGCACAGTGTCAGATGGTTACTGGACTTATCATGATCACTTCTTTAGGTATAAAATTATTGTATAACTATAATGTACACCTGAAACTAATACAATATTGTATGTTAGCTATATTTTAATTAAAATATTTAAAATAAAAAACATTATTTGGGGAAGATTGTCTTCTTAACAATATAGAGTTATTCAACAAATAAACAACATATATCTATTTATTTATTTATGTCTTCTTGAAATTTCCAGCAATATTTTGGAGTTTTCAGTTTACAATCTTGAAAGTATTTTATCACATTTATTTTTATATATTTGATATTTCAAACCTATGATATTTTAAATTTTAATTTCAGGGTTTTTTTAATTATGTGGAATTTCAGTTTGGTATATTGTTTTTATATTTGGTCAGCTTTTCTAACTTCACTTATGTTTAATGTTTATAGATTTTATATATACAAGTTTATCACTTGCAAATAGAGTAATTTTTAATTTATTCTTTCCAATTGTTATACTTTCATTTCCTCTTTCCTTTTGTATCACACTGCCTTGGGTATCTCATGCTATTTGAACAGAATAGAGACATTCTTGACTTTTCCTGACATTAATGGGCAAATGTTCAATATTTTTTATTAAAATAATGTTAACTGTTGTATTTTTTAAATATATGCCTTTTTCAAAGTAAGATAGTATCTTTCTACTTCTAATTTACTCAAAGATTTTGTGAGTTTTTGCCCCTTGGGGGAAATACAAGCTCTGGAGAGTAATTTGCAATGTGTTAACACCCATCCAGCTGGCCGTGTCCTCTCCTTGTCACTTTCATATGACTATTCCATATGTGAGTCTCTGGATTCAACCCTCTTCTAGGGTTGAAATATTAATCATGTTTTTTAAGCTAAATTCAGGATTTGCCATCAAAATGTTTTTTAGAGATGAAAGAAAAATCCATTAACTGGCTTTGGTATTAGTCCAAACTGCATTTGCCAGACAGCAACTTGAGTTATTTTGCCTTGAGTTTAAAAAAAAAATTGTTTTTTCACAAATTAACCATATTATCCATGATAAAGTGAAAGGGAAGTTTACAACTTGGTCATGGAGTCATTTTCCTGAAATATTCAATTTAGTCCCAAAGTGATAGCCAGAGAAAGAGAAAGAACTTCCACAAGAGAGTTCACTGATTTTCAGCATTTCTCCAGAGTCAACTACATTAGTTTTTGGTGTTTCATATAGCTGATGACATGGGTGACAGGAGAGCATTCCAGTCACAGAGAAAAGTCAAGGGAATCTTTTCATCATTTGCTTCTCTAGTGCGGAGATTCAGCCCAAAACAGAAACCATAAAGGTGGCGGACTGCACAGAGCCATTTGTGGTGCTGTGGCACAGAACTGCCACCTCCAGGTCCCACCTGTGACCATCCCTGCCTTACACCCTCTACATCTGCTTCCCCCAACCCAAGCCCACATCAGGCTTGCTGACATTCTTTGCCCCAGGGGCTGCAAACCAATCTTGAAATGAAACCGAAAGCACTTACCCCCTGTAGCCTGCCCCCAGGTGAGGTCTTGTATTAAGACCCTGTGTAAGGAGGGGGAACAGGAATTTTCCTGCCTTGTTAACAGGGCACTAGTACTTCACAGCTGAATGTTCATAAGCCTTACTTAGCCTCAGTTTCCTCATCAATTGAAATAGGAATAATACTTCTTATTTTAAAGATTATGTTAAACGAGACAATGTTTTTTAGGTGATGATGACTTTTCCTTTACCCTTTCCCTCTATTTTGCATATTCCTAAAGTAAAAAGAGACTTAAAAGTACCCTGAAGAGTAGCTGAAGACTACAGAGAATGGTATGTGGAAATGTGCCTACAACAATTAGATGTTCACTGGAACTTTTCCTCTCTCTTAGACTGACCCAGGAATCAAGGCCCCAGAGCTGGTCACTGAGCTCCCGCATGGCACTCTGGCATCCCTGGGAATGCTGCCTTGCCATGCCAAGCCTGTCTGCTGACCACATTCCCACTCCCTGCCCCTTCCTACCAGTGAGGATCCCGCGTGCCAGCCCCTAAGCCTTGAGTGTGCTTTGGCTCCTGAAATTGGATGTTCACCTTGGGTCCTACGCCACAATACTGTTCCAGGAAGAGGCTTAGCTCTATTCTTCCCTAGGTTAATTTGGTAAACCATGTAATTGCCAGTTCCTACCCATGGAGATATCCTGCTCCCAGGCAGGACCCTCCCAGGGATGGCAGCATGTCTTAGTTTATGAATGTGGTACCATGCTTTGCCCATCCATAAAGGAAAACAAAAAAAAGCTCATCTTTGAGTTGAGAGACAGAGCCAGTATTGAAATGCTATATGCAGCTGTCCTAGCCACACCTTCAAAATAACTTTGGGAAGATGAGCCTGAAGATGTTTGCCATATGCACCGCTCATGATGTGGGGTCTTCTCGTGGCTGGTTCTGCATTCTCATCCTGGCCATTTTTCTTGGAGAAAATGTTTCTGTCAAGTTGAGCACTGCCATCAGCTCCCTTGGTTTGAGGCCCTTCAATGGACAATGAAACCAGAGAAACAACAGAAGAACACAAGCAGGACACACCATGGATTCCTCTGTGGACTCTAAATGCGGGTGGTTTCACTTCACTGGAACCTGGGGATGCAATGCAGAGTCAGAACAGTGTGCTTGGAGGTGGAGCAGAGAGCAGAGCCCATGGCCCTGACTAGGTCCTGCAAGATTCATTACAGCAGGGTTCTTCCCTGTTTGCATGGGTGGGACAGTCAAGAAAACCTACAACAATGTTGGGAGTTGAAGGAATAATGATCATTCATTTCTAGCCCCAATTCATTTCTGTGGTGCAGTCGCCAGGATGAAAACTATATGGAGTGGCCTGTCTGTCTGTTCTATCCTTGCAAGAAGGTGAGGTAGGGGGTGATCCCAACCTCAGCTTTCTTCACTGCCCCACCACCTCCTCCTGTGGCAGCAATATGCTCTTTTATAAGCCAACCTTTCCATTTCCCCATTAAAAGTGAAATCTAACTCCCCACCCTACCATCTGGGCTGGACTTAGTAATTTGCTTAACCAATAATGTGAGAAGGAAATGACATTTTGGGACTTCTGAGTTTAAGTTATGACAAGCTTTACAGCTCCCACCTGAGTCCCTTGGAATGTTTGTCCTTGGGATACTTCCTCTTGTACTACAGCTGCCATAATGTAGAAAGCCTAGCCACATGGAGAGGCTGTGTGTAGGTGCTCCAGCTGACAACTGCAAGTGAGCCCCAAGCCAACAGCCAGCTCAAATGCCTAGGAAGGAGGATGCCTTCTTTGATATTCAGCCAATTAAGCCTTTATCTGACTCCCTCCTTGGCTTCCTTATAGCTGTAACCCCAGAGACCCAAGGTAAGATCACCTCGTTGAATTCAGTCAATCCACAGAACCAGGAGAGATAACAATAGAATGCTGGATTAAGCTTCTAAGTTTTGTGGTGCCTTGTTATGCAGCAATAAATACATACATTCGCCCCCAACTCTGTGTCCTCGTTGAGGCTGACAGCAATGAGAAGAGAGCCAATCCACCCCACAGATCCCCAGAAAATCTTGAGAGCTAGGTGCTCCAGGAATCAGAGGAGTGAGGTAAGAAGTGGAAAACAGGGGAATGGATCCAAAGTCTGGCTAAGAAGCAGTTGACCCCCATGTTGCCGGCCTGCTGTTCAGGAGCATATTCTGACCCACAATATGGCTCTACCATATCCCTTTCTGTCGACTTACAGGTAAGAGAGTCTAACTTCTCTTTTAATTCTATTCTATATGGGAAGTTTCTCAGCTAGCTTTTTACTGGCCCTGCAGTCAGAAGCCCTAAGCAGATGCCCAACCAGAATAAATGCGAGTTCCCCCAAGGTCAGCTAGGGTGACTAAAACAGCCTTCTGCAGAGTTCACGAGCATTTGTTCTCTCCTGTAAGCTTCTGTCTGGATTCTCTTTCTCTGGAAAAAGCCCCACCTGAAGAAAGAGAGAGTAAGGCTTCAGGCTCAGGGTTGCCAGCAGGTCAGCAAATCCATTTCAATCACACTGCTCCCTTTTACTGACATTTGCACATCTGGTACTTTGTAGAATTTTCTCACCAGAGATCAAGGGCGATGAGTCAAAATTCTGAGACAGCTCTGGAAATATTGACAGCTTAGTACTACTGAGCCAATGGAATAAATCACCCACAGGCTTCAAGGATGCAGCTGGCAGCAGAACTCAGAGAACAGAAAATGGGTTTTTGCACATCTCAGTGCACATAAGATACACTGGCTTCTCTATTGCACACACAGAAGCCATGTTCAGGGGCAAACAATATGTCTTGAAAGATGCTACTGCCCTCCCCACCTAAGTCTTGAGGAATACCTAAAGATGAGTAATCAGAAAGGATCACTCATAGAGTCTATGCCTAATTATTTTTAAGTAGAAAATTAACATAAGTGACAGGCAGAGGGCAAATATGTATCATAAGAGATACTGAATAAGAAAAAGGCTGAATTTAGACAAATAATTCTCCAGCCTTAAAGAGATTACACACACACACACACACACACACACATGCACACACAAATGCTATGACATGGAAAGAAAAAGATATTAGGAATCAAAGCAACCTTCCCAAGGAAAAAATAGGAGACAAAAATAATTTTTTAAAAAATGAAAATGGCATTGGCAGTAACAAATATACAAACCATCGCCTGGTTTAAAACATGATCAGAAACAAAATAGGAAGGACCAAGAGGGTGAAAAGGCAGTTATCAAGATTACCATGATGTTATGGGTGGACCTGAAAGAAAATCCAGTATGCTCCCATGCTTTGCTTTCCCACAGAAGAAAGCAAAGCAAATGGAATAGAAAAGACTTGAAATTATAAAAGAACTGATGATAAAACACGATTGGGACAATGTATGCTTATGGCACTGCTCCCTAACAAAATTGTACTGAAAGGAGAATAAAAGAATAAGGAGGGTTAAAACCCTAAACCGAGGAGAATGCTAAAGAGACTATGTTGAGTGAGAAAGTTTGCAGTTTGGAAAGCAAGTAGAAGAGAAGCACCTTAGGCTGAAACTTAAGTGCCTATAAAAAATGACAGAGATTGGGACAATGTATGCTTATGGCACTGCTCCCTAACAAAATTGTACTGAAAGGAGAATAAAAGAATAAGGAGGGTTAAAACCCTAAACCGAGGAGAATGCTAAAGAGACTATGTTGAGTGAGAAAGTTTGCTGTTTGGAAAGCAAGTAGAAGAGAAGCACCTTAGGCTGAAACTTAAGTGCCTATAGAAAATGACAGCAATGAGAAGAGAGCCAGTCCACCCCACAGATCCCCAGAAAATCTTGAGAGCGAGGTGCTCCAGGAATCATAGGAGTGAGGTAAGAAGTGGAAAACAGGGGAATGGATCCAAATTCTGGCTAAGAAGCAGTTGACTCCAAAGGTGCCGGCCTGCTGTGCTCCACCAGGTGAAACTCTCTTCCACTCAGAGGGGCTCAGGATTCAAGGAGGTAGGTGTGAAGGGCAATACCTTGGAGGGCCAAGTGAAAGTCCATAAGCTACTGCAAGACTCTGGCCCCTTCTTCCACCCTCTCACAGAACCCTGGGCCATCTTCCTTGGAAAGACTGGTAGACTCAAAGAAAAGTTCCTGAACAGCCAGGTATCCCCTGAAGAAACTTCTGGATACCTATCTGAATCACCCTACAGCACAGCCCCTTCATCAATAAGCCCTGCCTACAAAGAGCTCTTCCCATTCACTTTTACTGTCTCCCTCTCAAATTCAGAGTCACCAGACAGTAGGAGAATGCCTTCAATGTGAAAGACAAGCCAAAACATGTGCAAAAATGGAACTTAAAGGCAGAACTTGGAAAGCACAATAATTAACATCTTCTAAAAGATAACATGGTATTGCATTCAAGAAGTAAGAACAGTTTATGTTAGGAAGGAAAGAAGGAACACTTAAAAAACAAGGTAAGAAGAAAGGGCTCATTGGAAATTAGAAATATAAGAGCTTAAATAAAAAATGCTTGAAAGGTTGGAAAGACAAAATTGAGAAAGTCCTTAATTATGTAAAACAATAAGATGAAAATAGCAGAGAAAAGAAATTAGAGGATCAAATCAGGAAGTGCTACACTTCCTTTTTCCTTTAGGAAGTCTAAAGGAGAAAAAAAGAGTGGAAATTATTTTTGAAAATATTGCAGAAATGAAGTTTGATTTTTCTCAGCATAATCAATGGAAAGAACCACTCTGAGGCACATCACTCTGAAATTTAAGAACTGCAGAAGAGAATATCCTAAATAACATGAGAGAGACAGAGGGTGAGAGAGAACGGTCTTCTCAGTAGCCACATGGGATGCCTTCAAATTTCCGAGGGAAGAGGATTTCTAACCTAGAAACTCTAGTCCCAGCCAATCACAAATCTTAGAATAAAAACAGTTCAGACATGCAATGGCTCAAAACAGTACACCTGCCCCCGTTTTTCAGGAAATCACTGGAAGATGTGCTCCACTAAAATGAGGAAATAAACTAAGGAAAGGAAGATTGGGAATCAGGAAGCAAGGACCCAGTGAGGCAGGGCACAGAGCCCTCTGTGAGGAGGGGAGTCCCTCACACAGCTAGCTGTTCACAGTCCTGGATACCAGGGAGCTGTGGGGTGGAGGAGGAATCACCTGATATAACACAACATAGAGAAAGAATATTTAGGTGGATTAAAACTCCTTTGAAAATTTTGGGAAGGATCAATTATCATTATAAAGAAATATAAGCTAATAAAAAAGTGAGATGATGATAAATTATTAACATGGCAATTATTAATTTTGAGAAAGACGGAAAGTTTTGAGAAAGACAGAAAGAATATATAACTGTAACATTCTGTTTCTCAGCATTTCTTCATGTAGTGAGGATTTAAGGAGTAACAATTTCAAGGAAGGCATTGTCCTAGGCTGTGGAGATGAAGCAGGAACAAAACAGATTAAACCCCTGTATTGCATTCTTGAGGGAAGGAAAGACAAAAGAAAGTTATGAAAAAAAAATCAGGGTAAGGAAGATGGGGAAAACCTTAGGTGTTCAGGGAAAACTTCTAGGTTTGTTACAGCAACAACTGATAAGCAATAAACATTACTTACATATGTAAAATAATGAAAACAAAAAGCAGTAATTAATCACAATTTTGTTAGCTGAAGAGAGGTAGAAAGAGTAAGAGGAAAAATCTCAACTTTCACCAAAGGAAGTTATTCAATCACTTTTAAAATCTAAAAATCAATAAAGAGCTTGTTATTTAGAAATATGGAAGTAAGCATAAAAAAAAAAACGGAAAATTTGAATTTTGTTTTTTCTGGAAAATAGGATTGGGCCTTGGGGAAGTGTGAGGCAGAGTATAATCTTAAATTATGTGCACATATGACTGATGAAAATAATAAACTCATTTAGTAGAATTAAATATTCCTACAATGCCATGCTTGAGTCTACAACTTAAAAGAACACAACCTGTGCCATATGTGTGTTCATACAAATATAAATATTTACATATTTATCAACATCAAACTTAGTCCAGAATAGTTACTGAACTCCAAGGCACAGAAAGAGTCCTATGTTCACTCATGCAGAAAATCCACATGACGTACAAGGAGAAGGATTGGGTTGGGCTCAGATTTCTCCAATGCAATATTCAAGGCCAGAAATCAGTGAAGCAATATTTACAAGGTTATGAGTGGAGAATGTGTCACCCAGGATTTTCCTACTTAGCCAACTTGTACATAAAGTAAAAAGACAAAAGGCAGATGCTGTCAAGTAGCAACAATTTAAGAAATTCATGAGTCTTTCTTGGAAAAAGAAAAACTAGATGAAATCTAGCCAATCAAGGGATAAATCAAAATATTTTTTTTAAAGGAAAACTGTGGTTAAAAACTGGTGGTGAGCTCTAAATCCATTTAATATAAAACTAAGACTAAAAAACTGAGGCAATTGTGGTTGAAGAACAGAATGTAAATGTTATAAACTTTGAAAATGAAAAATTAATAACTTAAAAAATTAAGACATATTATGAAAAACAATTCAAGAACCCAAGGTTGTGCTAATTTCTCCATATCTCAGAGCAGGGAACCAACAGAAATGTCTCAAGTTGAAATAATTTAGTGTAAAGGCATAAACAATTCAATCTATTTTAAAATAGGAGTAATCTTAGAGAAATGAATCTCTCTTGTGAAGAGACATTTATCTGAATATCAACAACTCCTTTTATTCTTCTCTTTCATTAAATTCCATTAAGACTGAGTGTTACAACTTTACTTTAAAATAATTTAAGTAGGAAGTGGGGGTGGGGAAATAAGATGAACGTGGTCAAAAGATACAAACTTCCAGTTATAAAATAAATAAGAACTGGGGCATAATATACAGCATGATGACAATAGTTCACACTGCTGTATGGTATATTTGAAAACTGTTAAGAGAGTAAATCCTAAGAGTTCTCATGACAAGGGGAAAAAATATATTTTTTCTTTTTTTTTATGTCTATATGACATATGTTAACTACACTTATTGTGGTACTCATTTCAAAATATATGTAAGTCAAATGCACTGTACACCTTAAACTTACACAGCACTGTATGTCAATTAGATCTCAATAAAACTGGAAAAAATGGTGTATTAAAGGTATTTCAAAATTTTGCACTGTACACCTTAAACTTACACAGCACTGTATGTCAATTAGATCTCAATAAAACTGGAAAAAAATGGTGTATTAAAGGTATTTCAAAATTTTTTAAATTAAAGACTTTATCTCAAAAATAAACAAATAAAATAAAATCGCAAATAGGATCCCATGCTGTAAAATAATATGTGTACTGACTGACCCTTTACCAGCATACATACAGAGGACTGGAGTGATAGTCACAAAGAAATGTTTATTTCTGAATGATGAGATTTAAAATACTCTTTTCAGTTTTATTTTTCTTTGTACTTTTTGGGTTGCTTGCTGTGCTTTGTTTTTTAAACAAACAATATTTGTATAATTTTCATAAAGCAAAAAACAAAAAGAAAGATTTACTAACTAGTAGTTATTTTCTGTATGACGCTGACTGTGCTCAAGCACTGTGGAAAATGCAGAGATAAGCTAACTCTGCATGGACTCTTTCTGTGCAGTCTAACCAAAAAGACAAAACTAGTGGTGATGATGTTGATGGAATTATGATATAGTTATAAATAGATGACATATAATATAGATACATGATGGACAGAAAGACAGCCAGATAGGTATAGAAATAGATGATGGCACAGCAATACATAACCGGAACACTTTGCATTTGCATCCGAGTTTACCATAATTTGCTCAGTAAGGAAATTAAAAGCAGAAAGGTTTCCTGGATGTTCCAGTATTGTCTAACTCAGTCAGAGAAAGGTGAAATATCTCTCCATGAATGCTGTTATTTATTAAGATATTTCTCTAATTCCTCATTCATAATAATATGTTCTATTTGAATAAAATGTTATGCTAATATTTGAATTAGATATGCTAGATTGTTTTGATAAAAGATTTTTTAGAGATTATAATATCTACAAATTAAAGGGAGAATGGCCACTGTTCTTTTCAGCTTACTTACGTGCATAAAGAAAGCCTAGATTTTCAGACCAAGAGGCCATTACATCCAATCTCCACCATTCACCTGTGACAGGAAGACAGAGCCAGGGAGAGGGGGCTGCGTGCAGGTAAGGAAGAGACTGCCCTTGTAAAGTTCCCAGCAACATATCTAGCTGCTCTTTCTCAGCCCCTCTGGTGCGCCATGCTCAGGGAGCCACCAGAAACTAGGAAAAAAGCATGGAAGGCTAGAATCCAGAGAGAGCATGTTTCCACTGTATCTCGATCACAGACTTCTGGCCTCCAGAGCTTCTGTTGCAGAAAAGTTGCAAATATCAGACTGGCGAAAAACCAAGCAGCACTCGGAGAGATGAAGAACTCAGGCTTATTACGCCGGCATCCCAGAGGAGCTAGCTCTCTGAAGATCTGGGTCCAGAGCTCAGTTGCAACTTTGCTTATATAGAACTTATTTGGCATGGGCTGATTGTTAATTTGTCCTCAGATGGTTACAAAGTGTGGGAGTTGCTAGGAGGTACAGGCAGTTACATTTGTTGCTTAGACAGAACAAGCAAAAGGAAAGATGAGTCTTTAGTTAATTTTGAGTACGGCCTATGCAGCAAGCATATCTACAGAAGCAGAACAAAGAGCTGATGAGCTTTTTGAGTGAAAATTCCTCTTCATTTCAAGAAAGTGCACTTCTATTGTTTCGAGCCATCTAGTTGTGGTCTTTTGTTACAGCGGGCCTAGGAAACTAGAAAACACTCTCCTTATCTAGACTCCATAAGTATCCAGGCCACTCATTTCTCACAAGAGGATTGTGTTGGTGCAGAGAGGTCAGAATGAAAAGAGACAGTCTTACTCAAATTGTATTTAAAATGTTTTACATTTTACATTTCACCAAACTTATATGAACACGTTGTTGTGGACCTTCCTCCAGCCTTAGAAGGCCTGTAATACAAGCTGCTTCATGAAACGAGGTTGGACCCTGTACCTGGGAACAAAGCACTGGTTTCTGAAGAATGTCTGTGTGGCGTTCAGATCACAGATGAGGCTGCAGGGCTGCCAGGACTCACACAGCCATTCTTCAAATGTGGTCCACAAACACAGACTCTCCAAGTGAGTGAATGAATGAAAAGGAAGTTTGAATGCAAAACGTAGTCCCTATCCTTACATTGCTGAGAGTCCAGAAGAGTCTGACTGCACCAAGAAAATGCCATAAAGCGCACATGTGCAAATGCTCTAGGGAGGAAGGGGCAGGTGTAGAAGTAGGTGCTGGACGCTTTGTGGACGAGGTGGCAGAAGACCAACACCTTAAAAAATGGGAAAATTTTAACCAAAGGTGTCAAGGCCCTACCTCCAGTCTGACCCAGAGTGTTTCTAATACCTGAGTTGGCCGAGTCACCACTCAGAAGTCCTGTCACTCTGCAGAAGGAACCTGGAACTGCTTTTGGGCCAATGGACTTTACAGCAGGCTTCTTATAGCCATCGATGTTGAGAAGTTTGGCGTCATGCCTAATGCCAACCTTAATTTCCCTTAGCAGGGTTTACAGGTGCAAGAAGTGTGTTTGAGACCTAAGAAATGGAATTTTTATACCTGTGAAAGTGGAGGGAAAATAAATTAAAGCCAACCTAAAGGAAAAAGAGCATTAGGTAATTTTTTTCATAAATCCTGAGTTTTCAACTTTTAGAGATCTTGAAGTACACCTGGTTCCAGCCTCTTTCTTCACAGAAGAAGAAAATGAAACCCAAGGGTCCAGTGGCCTACCTGCAGTCACAGCTGGAGATGCAATCATTCTGCTCCAAAGGCCCTTTGCCATTGCTTTCCCAACAGACTAGGCTAACGCTGCAACACTAAATAATTGCTCTCACTGCTATACATTCACCAAAGAAGAAACAATACATTTTTGAGCTCAATTTATCCCTATATGAAGTACTTTTAAAGGTGATATTAGAAGTCAGATCTTTACAGCTAAACAATGTGACAGTTAAAAAAAAAGTAGAAAATCAATTATTTTAAACTGATGTATTTAAACTATCCTCATTTAAAACAATTTTTTCATCACCCCAAAAACATATTTAAATGTTCTGTTTGTTTCACTGATTGAGCTGAAATTTAAATATTTTCATCAAATTGTGTACTCATTTGACTAAACTAATTGCCTTTACTTTGATTTTTGACATCAGAAATGCTCCATTTCGCTGTTGGATCAGGCAGGACAGAGGAACGCTTCGGTGGGGATGAGGATAATATCTAAAATCACACAAACAGTATGCCAAAACAAGTAATTAAGATAGAGAAAACTAGAAAAAGATTGTCTCCATGACAGTGGGTCTTTAAATGTATTTTTTATCTGATGAGGTCAGCGCTCTGGCATATATTTACCTTTTTCTTAAGTGACACATGGGGAAGAAAGTGATTGATGGAGAGGAAATGTGGGGACAGGGTCAAGAGACAGAGGTAATCTTTTATCTGAGTTTTAGTGGCTCACTTTTCCTGGCCCCTTTTGAACAACTAAAAGCACTATTTCTAGAAAAACAACTAAATAAACTGAAAGACAAATAGCATATGATTTTACTTATAGGTGGAATCTAAAGAACAAAATAAATAAACAAACAAAATGAAAACAGACTCATAGACACAGGGAACAAACTGGTGATTGCCAAATGGGAGGGGGATTAGGGAGCTGGGTGAAAAAAGTGAAGGATTAAGAAGTACAAATTGGTAGTTATAAAATAGGCACTGGGATGTGAAGTATAGCATAGGATGTGATGTATAGCATAGGAAATTATTACAATAATATTGTAATAACTATGTATAGTGCCAGGTGGGTACTAGAGTAATAGGGGGGAATTATTTCATAAATTATATAAATGTCTAACCATTATGCTATACACTCGAAACTAACACAAAATAATGTTGAATGTCAACTCTAATTGAAAAATAAAAGTAAAAAGAACAATTTCTTGATGTTCAGGATTGAGGATTTACCACTTGAAAATTTTAGGAATAGGATTCAGAAAACTCTTCATTACTTTTCCATCTCTATACTTCCCATTCCCTTATCCTCCTATGACTCCTTCAAGACCCCACTAAAATCCCACACACATGAGAAAGAGTTTATGGTTTAATAAGACTCCTGATAGCTCTAATTTTTTTTAAAGAAATTTTACATTAAGGAATGATAAAAGATTCAAAAGAAAGCTTATCATACTAGCATTTTGGTCTATAGTACTGTTCCCTGTGAAAAGGAATTAGAATTCCTTGAAGAAATTGCTGATTTCATGGCTGAGGCAGAGTAAATACAAGATGGGTTATACTATTTTATTATTCTACAAAGTTAGAAAGTGCTCCAAAAAAAGTGACAGGTCATAGTTCAAGGACACAGGGACAACTCCAAGGGGCCCTAGGGACTAGCCACATCTAAGACAATCTGAGCACCAAAATAATTAAGTACAGTAATAAACCACTGAAAAATAAAAATTTATAAAACATGTCAAAAATAGAGACAAATAAATGGGGAATGGGGAGAGCTCTTGCTTACAGCAATCCCAAGTTCCTACTGGTAAATATGGAGGAAGTTTTGAAGTTAGAAAATTAGTATTTTGCAAGTATCATGCTAAAGATTGGATCAGTCAAGAATCATTGATCGAGAGGGAAATTTTGATGAAGAGCAAGGTATTTTGCATGGTGCTAAAGTGTCTCCCCTTAGATTGTTCATAGTTGTAAGGGAAAAAGCAATACCAATATAATAGTAACTATATTATAGCTATATATTCCATATATATAGTTGTATATAATTTAGTTTCTATATAATAGTAACTATATAGTAGTAAATATATAATGATAAAATCAGACAGACATTAAGTGAGTGATCCAAATTAAAAAAAAAAACTTATCTGAAAGATGAGAATTACAGTTTCTTCTTGGGATAACCAATTATAAAGCATTAAGCTAGAAGAATTCAGAGATTCTCCCAGGTTGGCTGTATCCATCTATTTGATGAGATCCACCTTTTCATGAAGAGGCAGGGCAGGTGAATAGAAATTGGAAAAAAAAAAAAAAGAGAGCCATGTATTAAAGGGCAAACATGCTGAGAGATATAAAATTAATTAAGAAGAGATTTTAAAAAATGTGTTGCTTCTAAAATATGAAGTAGCTACATTAATATGAGATGGAGCAAAGGCCAGGAAAATCTTATATAAGGCAGGAAATCCATTTTTAACACTGCATCATTCTTCAGTTAATTGTGAGGTCTCAAATGAAGACTGAAGTGGGTTATTTTCCAGATTATAAACCCCGTTGATACTAATTCTGACTTCTTTACATCTGTTGCTGTCAGAAGACTGATGTCAATTACCTTCTTTGCCTGGGGCTGTCTGGGTTTTAGAACTGACCTTTCCATGTCCCAGGAACCTCTCAGACCTGGGCAAGTCAACATGGTTGGTCACTCTGACTCTTGAGATAACATCAGCATTTTTTGTTGTTGTTTCTTACTTTTATTTTCTTTAAGTT
>NW_006442107.1:33783370-33786379 GCF_000325575.1 Pteropus alecto | reverse complement strand
TATATACGATTAAATGTGTAAATCCAATGAAAAGCAATAAAAACAGTCTTAAATTATTACAACTGCTGAATCAAAGTACAATTTGCTTCTTAGTGGAAATTATGAGGATAATAAAACTCTGCCACAGATTTTATCAAATCTTTACCTAGGAAAGTCAATGAAGAAGAAGGAGAGAATTTCCCAGATAAGATGGAGGATGCTAGTGCCCAGTGGACCCTGAACCTTGGCCTTGCGTGGCCTGTCCTGACCTATGGAGTTGGCAACTCTGACACAAAAGTAAAACCATTGTGAGTTTAGGGGCAGAGCAAATGCCCAATGAGAGCCTCCAGGATCCTGTCAAAAAGTGGCCTTAGAGCAGGGAAGCAGCTATTCTGAAGGTCAGGGCCACACAGAGTGATTTGTGAGTCTGACTCCAGGGGCTGTAGTGAGAGCCTGGTTGGCTCTCTGGATGCCACAGGGCAGAGGGCAAGTAGCTAAATCCAAGCCAAGGAGTTCAGGACGAACCACAGACATACTCTAGGGCTAGTGGGAATGTGTTATATCTGGAGCAAAATATATTGGACTAAAGAAAACATGTTATTAAAATTAATTTTGCTTGTTTCTTTTTACTTTGAAATATAACTATTAGAATATTTAAAATTACATATGTGACTCACATTATATATTTTTATCAGACAGTTCTGTTCTAGATTGTTTACTTCATCAGACTGGATAAAACATCACAGTTAGAAATTAATGTATGTTCTATATACTATTGAAATTGTCGGTGCTGCACCCTGGAAATGAGGTCTGTGAAATTCATATTCACAGCACATGAATTATTCTACTTGCCTGGCAAAGCCTGTCCTCACCCAAGTCTAGGTGGACTTGATTTCTGAAAGCATTTGGCACAAAGCGAGGCTTAAACCATATTAAAAGGTTGAATTTTTTCCAAGTGCAAGGAGAGGCTCTCAAAAGACTTTAAGGAAGGACATAACATTTCACTTATATTTCCAGAAATCCGTTTTTGCTGCTGGGAAGCCAAAAGGCCATTGCATTAGTACAGGTAAAAGATGGTAGTTGCCCCATTGGTATAAAGGTGTTTAACATTAGCTTTTTAGAGAAAAGAAAAAAAAAGAGAGAGAGAGAGAAAAACCCTGACTGAGACTTTGTCAATGTCTGTGGTGGAAATACTCCCACTGTGGCTGATTTCCACAGGTGAAGTTACTGATGACAAAGCTGGGAAGAGGTATTAATCATCACCTCTCGGGATTGAGAACTAGCCATCACCAGCACACCATGGCCTGGACTAGGACAGTAGCAGTGAAAATGGAAGGGAATGGATGGGTGGCATTTGAAGACATTGTCAATAGGACTTGCTAATGGACTGTACACAGGAAAAGGTGCAGTCGAGGATAAATCCTTGGTCTATGACTTAGGTGGCACAGCCATTTACTAAAGCGGGCAGAAGGGGGATGGTGTAGAGGTGGGAATCCAGATTTCTCCTATAGACATGCTAAGTCTGAAACATGGAAATGAGAAGGATCAGGTAAGCAATTGGGCACAAAAGACTAGAACTCAGGAGACAGGTCAGGCCTAGAGACTGAAATTCAGGAATCATAAGGAAAATAAGGTCTTTTAATCCACATAAAAAGATGTGCTCACAAAGAGAGAAAATAAAGAGAATGGAAGACCATGTCCTCCACAGAGAGGAGGGGCAAGCGAGAGGGCGAGGAAGCCTGGGAGCACCTGAAGGAAGCTAGTGTCCTGCTCTTGGCTGACACCGTTGGGACAGTGGACACCACCTCCCTTCCCTGACTGTTTCCGCATCTGCTCTCAGCGGTCACCATCCAGCTCCCTGGATGTGAAAACTCTCTGTGGCCCAGGGCCAGCGCACATTGGAGGCCAATCAGTGCAGGCAGATGCTTGGCCTGAGAGGGCGACATTTCTGCCCAGGAAACACCAAGCTGGGTCCAGCAGAAAAAATTAAGATTCCTGGGCAGAGGACTAGCCTGCCAAGTCAGCACGGAGCTGGACTTCAGATTTCCATTCAGGCCACCCTCATTTGGGGCAGACACCAGCACCAACTGTTTCTTCATCTTCTGTTCCTTTGAGGGACCAGATGGTTTGCTTTGGAAATCAGGAATTTGAAACGTGAAACGAAAAAGAGCAGTCTTAGTCTCTCCATAAACCTGCTGGATCCTGCTGTTCTGTACCTGCCAAACCACCACCAAGCTCCACCTCTCCAACTGATTTGAAAATGTCAAGGTTGGAGTCACGTTCCATGCCCTTCCCAAAACTGCTTCCTCATCTCACTACTTCAACTCACCGAAACATGCCGAGCATCGTGCTAAGTTGTTTACACATACTACCTCCTTCAGTCCTCCCAACAACTCTTAGATGTGGGGACTCATATGAGCCCCACTTACAGATGAGAAAACGGAGGGCCAGAGAACCTGAGTCACTTGCCCAGCGAAGTAATCGCTGTGCATACTGACTGCCGAGTGTGTGAGTCTCATTCTCTTGCAGCATGGACTGTGTCACACATTCTTCCATTTTAGTATACCTTTGCAACAACCATCCAAAGTAAGACGTATTGCCTATGAGGTTGAGGCTCAGAGGGGTTTAGTAACTAACATAGCTATAAGTGACACATTTGGAATTTAAATCCTCATCTCTTTAATTCTAAAGCCTCTACATTTAACCATAGCAACAGAAATAGATTTTACCCTGTAAATCTAGATGCAGAACTAGAACACATGAGTACAAGAAACGAGCAAATGGCATCTCTATTTAAGGGAATGATAAAGAGGGAGGTGCCAAGGACTTAGAAGCACAAGATTTGAGTTTGAGTTTCTATCCCACCAGCTCATCCAGCTAGGGCAAATTGATTAACTTTTTGGACTCTCTTTTCCCTAATTGCAAAATGTCCTTCCTACCCCTAAGGATAGTTAGATTGTAAAGTGTCTTATTATTATTGTACTCTCAACAGTGAAATTCCAAAATGGCTTCTCATTCTGGTAAAACCTG
>NW_006442107.1:33774839-33783339 GCF_000325575.1 Pteropus alecto | reverse complement strand
AGCTCATTGTTGTCATGCAGAAGAGGAAGCTTGAGCTCAGAAATATATCACAGAGTTGCCTTCGTGGGCAGGGGCTAAGCTGGACAACCTGCAGATAAACTTGTGCATAACGGCTTATCTTTCGGGGACCTAGCTTGTAGGATGTGGATAGGGTTCTAGGAGAGAAGGTCGTTAGGGTCAAATGCATCAAGAAAATGCTGAGTTACACAATTCACAACTATTTTCTTGTCCAGAACTTCTCAGAATCTTTAATATGCTTTAGCACATTGTGTGACTCCATAAATAGTATACAGAGTTTCTTAAACATCATGAGTTGCTTTTTGGGAATTGTTTTTTCAAGGAGTATCTCATAAGAATAATGGCTTATGATAAACCCTGGTTAATGCTGCAAGCTGGGAAGGTTTAAACAATAATTAGCTGAGATGAGAAAGTGTCTGGTTGGGCCCTCAATTCCTCAGCAGGCTCCTATCTTACCAGTGTGCTGCTTGCTGCTTCTAGTTCGTTTCTGGCACGAGGACATATTTATCTTATTTAAAGCATGCCCCTCTTTACACTAGCAGTTCATGTATCATTATCGTTGTTACTTGTGCAACTTAGGAAGCCCACCCGCACAGGCAGTGTTTGGCAGTAGATATTCCGAAACTCATCCCTCAGTGTCTCACTGAGGAGTGTCCATGCTCCCAGTTCCCAAGCCTCATCACTCAAAGCGTTCTACGTACCCGTGTCCCTGTACTGCCTATTGGGGAAAAGGGTATTTCTGTCAGAAACCTTTAAATGTTTCCGGATTGCTAAATGAGGAAACCTTCCTCTAATTGAATAATCCAGTCTAAAAGAAAGAAAAAGAGCCAAGAACTTTGCATTACTGATTTTGTGAACTCTCAGGAGAAAAAATAAATTCCGTGAGGTCAAAGAAAATGCCCAGGAATCTTAGTTTACTAGAGGCTTCTTGGGAGCCCAGACAATATGTGCCCTGCACCAGGCAGACTCAAAGGGAGCCAAGCAAAGGCCAGAGAGTAAGACTTGGCTCCAGAGCTGCAGAAACGGACACTCTGAATTGTTCTATTTGTACCTGTAGCAGCACAGGTGAGAGGGTGGTCTGGTGGCCTCAGCCGTCACCTCACAGATTACCAGGATTGACCAGTGGATGCTCTGACTGCACCGGATCCTCTAATACAGGGTTCTGCAGCATGGGGATAAACGTCTCAGCTGTGCTTCAGAATGGCCCAGAGCAGCACCGTCCAGCAGCACTTTCTTCAATGATAGAAACACTCCCTGTGTGCCCTGCCCAGTATGGTAGTCACTAGACACATGGGGCTATCGGACACTTGAGATGTGACTAGTGTGACCAAAAAAGTGAATTTACTTTTTCCATTTTACTGAAATTTTAATGGCTACATGTGACTATTTTACAGAACAGCACTGTCTCCAGCAATTCTCGGATCCTGTAGTTTGTTCGCAATCTGTATCAACAGTAACTGGAGTTCGTCTCTGTAAAGCCAAGCCTTTTGGAGGTCGCCTGCCTGGGCTCCCTCTGACCAGCAGTCCCCAGCACAAGCTGTACACTTGCTTTACGGCGCCACCTGGTGTCTGCAAAATTTTGGACACTGGAGCCCTGAAGCTGACTCCTTGATAAAACTAATTATGGAAAAAAAAAAAAAAAAAAAAGCCGGGGAAAAAAGAGCTGGGGTCAGGGGAAGAAGGAATAAACCACAAATTAAGGTCTTTCCATTCCCAAAATTTTTCTGGTGCAGAAAAGCATGAGGTGGGTCTTCGGAGCTCTATTACAAGGTGAGGTCTGAGAAAGGTCTCCAAAGGGTCTCCACAAGTTAACCCTGTGGCCAGTGCCTCCCAGGAGGCACTGCTAGTGTCTGGCTCACGGAAAGCCCAGGGCAAAGCCGGGACACACAGTCTGACTTGAGTCCACCAGCTTCCTGTCTCTCACGTAGGCTGGCGGCTTCCTTTGGTCTTGCTCTGTGGCCTTCACCTCCTGCTTTTCTATCCACACTTTGAGTTCCTAATCTCTCACCCACGGTGGCTCCTTCCAGATGGACTTGCAATGTGCTGTCTTGCTTTCCCTCATCTCATTGCTAAAGTGAGATGGCTTACTTGTGTGGGTTATTAGACAGTGTTTGAGCTCAGACCTAGGGCTAGGGCAGGGTGGGCTGGGGTGACATCTCCAAAGGCCCAAATATGCCTTGTACTTAAGCAAAGGAGAAACAAAACATAAACAAGGAAACCTGGGACACACGCAAGCTAGAATCAAAGCTGCTAAGAGAGGTGCTCAAGGATCCATTGATAAACACAAGAATTTCACTTTCAGCAGCCTTTCTTCTGCATGTCTATTAGGTCTAGGGCTTTGCTACTATACACTGATAGAAGTCTAGTTTTCCTTAAACCTCTCTCCTCTCCCTGTTTGTATTCTCCCCTCACCCCCAAGAGTGTCTCTTAGTTTAATAATTCAAGGAAGCTGAATTATGAGAAAGGATCAATGTTAGCATAAGAAATGCTATTTATTTACTCTGCAGCAAAGAACCTGGAAGGGCTTGACCCACTCCTGCTTACGACTGTGAGGGTGTCTGGACTGTAAGGATCCATCTTCACCTTCCTGTGATAAACTCAGAATGAAGGTCTCCAGGGCCCTTGGGAACTCCTCCAGAATGGAAGAATATTGAAGCTGGGGTATAAAAGGGATTCCCAAGTGTACATGCAAATGTGAAAACTCCAGGCCACGAAGGAAAATTTATACCTGACCTGAAGCCCCAGCTTCCCAGCTACTTTGGCTTTTGGCAGGGGACCAGGGCAGTTTCACCACACACTCAGAGGAGCCTGCACCTAGGATCATCTTGAATTGTTCAATAATTTCATCTTTGGATTTGTTTTGTAAGCAGACTGTTGGGACAGTGGAGGGTGTGCCAGGGACTTGGAGCCCCAGCTCCTGCGGGGCCTATCTCCCCATCCCCCCAGATTCTTGGCAGGCCAGCCTGCTCCCTGCTCTGCCCTCCAACCTGCTTCTGCACTCCGCCCCAGTGACCTGGGTGTGGGGAGAGTTAAGTGTTGGGCACACAACCCTGTGCCAAGTTGCACAGTAGGGGCCAAGCCCCCATGAGGATCTGCTCTCAAAGAACCCACATAGAATAGCAAATGCAAAACACTGTGACCTGCAGAGACACACAAAGAGGAACAAGCCTTTTGTCTGATTTTTAACAAAAGGGCTTGCATTTTCATTTTGCACTGAGCCCTAAAAATCGTGTAGCCAGTCCTGTCTGGAGAACACCTCCAAACTCCAGACTCAGAGCTAGCCAAAGCTGGATGAGTCATGAGGACCAGGATGGGATTTCAGGCAGCTGTGGGGAAACTGTCGGGAGTCCTGAAGTTCAAAGTCATTTGGGGAATGGCATCTATGCACACCCTGGGCCAGGATGCTCTGCAGCTGAGATGATATACGACTTCCCCAGGTGCCCAGGTCAGTCTGACTTCTACTAGTTCACCCTGTCCCTATCCTCACTTGAATTTGCAATGAACATCAGGACAATCTGTGCCTATTAGTTGTATCTTCTGCAGCTGTCCAAAGGCACATAGTTGATGCAGAGAGATCAGGAAATGGGGAGCAAGATGGTCTGCTAGACAGCGAGCACAGAAGACAGTTCGCCATTCTTTGTAGCCACATGATGTCTCAATCCATGTTTACTGGATGAGTAGGGATCAACAGTGTAAGGAATCTCCAGGGTCTCAATAGCAGTCAGGTCTTGAGAAATCAACACTTCCATGCCATTCATTTCCTCTTCTTGCCTTCTACACTCTTCTGATAACACAAACATATCAACTGTTTTTGCCAAGAAAATCGATTAGGATCGTAGCACTAAATTATTTAAGCCAATGTTCAGCTCTGAAAATAAAATCTGAATATCCCTCTTAAACATACCTGCAAGATGACAGGATCGTCTGGCTTCCAGTGGAGTGTTCCTCTGTTTAAACACACACCTAGGCTATGGGTATGGACCTTCACATAGTGGCTTCTGTGAAGGTGGGAGTGACACAGTCAAAGATATGAGGAGGAAATATTTGAAAATTGAGGAAGCTGTTGAAGATGTCAGAAAACCCAATTCAGCTACAAAATCACCCCCAAATCCAAGAATGTATCAAAACATGTGTTGCTAATTTTATGATGTTCTAAATGTCATAGTTTGTGAGTTCAGTTAGTACACTTGACTTTAGCTCCGAAGTTAAAAACATTTATCTGCATGGTTCTGTGAGTGTATCACTCTATCCAGTGATATTTATAAAAGCATCCTTAATTTAAAAAAAAAACAAACAAACAAACAAAATTCAATCAAATCCCAAGTAACATTTGCTAAAACTACTTATAAGAAGGAGTTACTGGCAGCAATTTTAATCACACTAAAAATATGAAACATGACTTTAATTTTGAACAGAAATCTTCTGAAAGGCGAATTCTACAAGCTGTCTTTGTAATAAACTATTGCAGCATTGACTGTCCTCACCTTTAAGGTTCTCAGTGCAAAGAACATAAGCTGTAGAAAGTCCGCATCTTGAACTGGGAAGCCCAAATTCTAGAAAGGGCTTTAAGAGGAAAGTCAAGTTTTCTGAGTACAATTCTATTATTGAAAAGGGAAGCTCAAGTCAACTTTGTTTCCGAGTTTTTCTCCCAATTACCATCACTCCAGTGTATCATCCCTGTGAAATCACAAGCCAAATCGCACCTTAGCTTCAAGCAATACAACAATTTTATGGTTTTGCCCTTACCAGGCCCTGGGAAGCAGGTAGCTGAATGCATTTCCATGTGCTCATGTATTTCTCAGAGCACATCTTTGATCTTAAATGTGCCTTGGCCTAATAACTAGCAGAGCATGTTCAGTCCCTCTAAATCAGGCATGAAGGGCAGGGGGAACAAAGAATCTCACAAGTTAGAGAACATTTTCATGACCTTAGTAATGTCACATCTATTTGGTTTGAAAAGTGTTGCATAAATATTGGTTAACAGAAAATAAGTATGACAAAGAGCATAAACAGAGACAGGACCAGTTCAATAAAAACAAACAAATTACCATTTGTTGAGTGTTTTTATTCTTGTATTTATTAATATTTACTCGGTGCCTATTATGTGCCAAGCACTGTTCTAGAAAATCCACGGCTCAAAGCCCTCCTCTCATGGAGTTCACATTTCACTCACATGTACAGAAGTCTGAGCCAGTTGTTTTAAACAACTGATTATTCACATTCCTACTTAAAAATTAAATAAAAAGCTCAAACTCCAAGTTGACCTGCTGAAGGTTCTTTTTTCTTTTCAAACAAGTAGTAGAAAACCGAGAAACTAGTTCAAGCAACATCTTCTATTAGGTTATCTTAACACAGAAAACATTCAGAATAAATTAATTCCTCTGGGTTTGCTAACTCACCTGAAAATGAGGATAACACAGAACATTTGTCAGAGCTAAATGCAACTGCTAAACTTACTGTTTTCTGTTAAAATCCCATAATGAAATTAGGAAATGTTAACAAAAATATAACATAACTGACCGTAAAAGCTTTAGGGCCTAAATAGATTTGGTAGACCCTAAGGTGGCCAATTTTCCTCCCCTAGGCCTGTGGAGACTGAAGGTTCCTGCCCCTTTGTGACTAGAAGAGTAGAAGTCAAGTGTGTCATTTCTAGAATGGACTACTTACTGCTGGCCGGCACTCTCTGGCCCCTTTCCCTTGTCCTGCCGTAAGAGTGGAAGACATGGACTTATGATGCACATGGAGCATGAATAAAAATAAACCTGTTGCATAACCTGGCCCTTCCTAATACTTTTTAAAAAGTCATGCCTCCCTTATCACCAGACTGCATTTTCTGTAGTTGTTTCATTAAGTTTATCAAAATAATGCCTATTGAATTATGAGTTTATCCGTATCAATATAAGGACTACTGAATCAAGGCCTAAAATCTATAAGATATGAAAAGACGTAGAAACCAAATGAGTAATAAAGATAATACTTGAGATCAGGTAGAGAAAGAAATGATCTTCAAACTAGTTACAGGAGCAGAATTCTATCTATCCAAATTAGACTACAAAATGTTGAAAGTGGTTATTAAAAAAAAAAAAACCTCAAAACTGCATAGGATCAAGTTTTAAAAATGTCCAGAGTACGTGGTCCACAGCAACATGAAGCTAAACCCTTATCTAAAAGGCACAGGCTTGCTGCCTCCATTGACACAGTACAAGAACCAAAGAAAAGCCCAAGTTTGCTCATCTGTGGTATGTGGAAAATCATCCTGAATTTAGCAGCCAAGGCTGAAATTTTAGTCTCTGAAATCTAGCTGTGTTGTGGTCCCATTTTGGCCTATCCAAGATGGCAAATTAGTTCCCCTTAATCAGGTTAAATAAGTATTTCATGTTGACAAAGTAAGTGAACTCCATGGACAATAAATACTGTTAGGTCAGGAATAAGTTTTATATTTATTGTGATAATCTGTATGTTTATATTTAAGGTTCTTGAAACTTTTAAGAGAACCTGAAATATTAACTTGATTTTCATTTTAATTATTTGTGATTAATTTCAGAATTTAAGTTCACAAACAGTACTAGAAAATTCGAAAACTTGATTTACTATATGTATAAATTGGATTTATTAGCTTTACAAATTAGTTAAGTGCTTGCAAAAATTTTGAAAATTAAGTTTTCAGACTGCTCTAATTAGGTCCCTTAAAAGCTCTGGGAGATATAAAATCAGATATAAAAAATCAGATATAAATCAGATATAAAAAATTGGAAATGTAGTTTAAAACGTTTAAGTCTTAAACTCTAAAGGGATTTAATCTAGTTTGTAGGTGGGGCTAATTATGTTCCTCCTGTGCACAAGGTCTCTTGGCCACTTAAAACACAACACTCAAATAGAAGAGGCTCATTCTTTTTCAAAATCAGTATTTGCCTCAGTCTTTTCTCCCAAGGCATTTTAAATGTCCTTAAATTTAACATCAAATTAACGTCAATATTGGGCCTTTTACTGGTACTAGCCTAATGTACCAATAAGAAGGTAGAAGAAGATGGATTTTGTTTATCCTTCTAGCTGGCTCTCTGAATGCTGCAAAATACCAGTGACCAAAAATCACACTCAGAACACTCCAAGGTGTCCTGAAAAGAAATGCAAAATCACATTACATCCAAGATCTGCTCCTTCTTCTGCATTACTTCTACCTCTTACTCCAACTTCTATTAAGTCCAGGTATCAAATCATATTGATTCCCACTCTTATGAAGGACATGAACAATATTATAAAGTAGGCACTCAAAAAATATGATTAAGTAAATCCACTGGTAATTAAGGTGCTATCTATGTATAAATGCAGAATGATGCCATTCCACATTAGTTTTCTTAGCCTCCTAATCATGTATTTTTACCGCACTTAACTCAATGCAAGAATCTTCTCTTGGAAGATGTACGAAAGCCTTCCATCTCACCAAGTAGCAGACAGGGTGGTATTATAGTCGTAACTGGGTAAGCAGTTTCTTAAAAAGACAAGTCATTTAAAGTAACTCCCAAAGGTACTTAACTCCCAAAGAGCAGAATATATAACTTAAGAGAATGAACAAAATACTGTTCTTGTATAATATAGCTTGAATCATAAAAATAATGGAGAATGTGTCCTTGGAAAAAAATAATCAAAGCAAAATTAATAATAAAAATAATCATACTTGTTTCAGATTTTATTTTTATAATTATCTTCCCATAGAAGCAGTAATCTTCATTTCCATAACAACATTTAATATTCTACTCATCAAAGAACTGGAAAAAATAGGAATAAAGCACAGATTCCATACACAAATACCATACTCTGCATATGTACAATTCAATATATTAAATATATTTTGTAGGCTGACTACACTTACAATATAACATAACATTGAATATTAATTTCTCGGCATGTTCATGCAGACTTCCACTTTGGTAAAAGTGATAACGTAAGTTCTGGAAAATATTTTTCCCTGTTGTAAACACCGACTCTTCCACTCTGACTATACTCTGAGGATAAAGACCTAAGTCTAAATGCATAAAGGTGGCGCCAACGCTTTTACTGGATGCCACACAGACGAACCCTGACATCAAAGAGATGTCCACACGTCCTGCACGTTAGTTCTTAAACATGGGCTGGGAGAGTGGAGAAAGGCTGTACTTCCATAAAGCCTTTTATGTCAAGACTCCCTACTGCTACAGAATGCACTGATTCATTCCTTGTTTTTAATACATAAGAAAAGAGTAAAAGTAAAAAAAAAGTCTCCAAGGCCGTAATGGACAATACATGGTCTATAAAGAAATGGTGTAAAATACCTTTAAAATCTGCCAAATCTGTTTAAACAGATTAATTAGCTCAAATAACATTACTGTAAGACTCCTGAAGTTCCTCACTCGATCTAAAGGACACAGCAACAATAACAGGATCTTTGAAATATTAATGTCATTAAAGATAACTGCCTAAATATAGTTTTACTGAGATTGTTCAA
>NW_006442107.1:33704938-33774628 GCF_000325575.1 Pteropus alecto | reverse complement strand
CTATGCAAGTAACTTTAGGAATCGAAATGTCAAATTTATTAGTTTTGAATGAGCTCTTCAATAAAAATTTCCATCACAACATCTGCCCAACCCAAACACACCTGCCATATGAAGATCTTATTCTAAGCTTTCCCAAGTAACCAACTGCAACTAAGACCACTTGTGATAATCTACCTTAGTGTTTTCAGGAAGCCTAGCAAAACTAAGCACAGTGTACTTGCATCAGGTAGGACTCTATGAAGAGAGACAGGTTGGGAATGAACAGGAAACCAGTTTGGGTAGTGTCTGCCTGCAGAGTATATACTGCTGGTGTTTGGAGCCTCTTTCTAATTAATAGATTGGGAGATGGGTCTAAGCCATTCAGGATGAAAGAGGAATGCTTTAAAATAGGCTTTTTAGAGGATCAAAATACTGGTAGCACACTACTTGAAATATAAGTACTTCAAAATAATTCTTCCATTTCAGCTAAATTTTTGTGGCATATAGCATCTCTCATGTCAAATTACTGCTCTGTTATAAGTCTAAATGAATCAGAATTTTTTGGAGGGAAAAAAATGTATATATAGATTGACAGGAACATTGCCTCTGTTAGAATGCCTAAAAAGGTCCACATTAGTTCCTGCTTAGTTAAGAACCAAATGGGTTTGGAGACAGTCACTCAGTGTTTTTTCAGGTAGAATGCCCATATTTCAAAGAGAAATGGAAGACATTTACAGAATAACTTTCATATGCTATCTTGGGAACTTTCAAATTCACGTCTAAGATGGTAAATGCATCTTGTATTGGGCTAAATAATATTATAAGGCTGAAAATAGCTTTCTGTCCCAATCTCACATCTGAAAAGATTTAATAATTTAAATGTACCTAATATCATGGGGAATAAATATCCTTTTCAAAACAATTGTTTAAAATACTATTTTGTTTAACTAGCAAACTTCAATTTTAGCAGCAATTATTAAAGAAAATGCAAAGAACAATCTTTAACAATAAATTACAAGAGCCCAAGAGAAAAAAATAGCTATGCCTACTGTCCCTTTTATTTAGAACATAATGAGTCTAGAATTTGGCTTGCAAACTTTAAAATCAACTGTATTTAAATGTGACCACTTTTTTCTGTTAATTCCTGTTGCTGTCTTAGAAAAGCTCTTATGGAAAGAGAAAAAAACTTTACAGGTAGTGGTTAAAATGGGTGATTGGGGGAAATGGTAACTAAAAAATCAGTCTTTATTAGTATTCAAAACCATGACTGCACTGAAGTCTGAATAAGTTCCTTAGATAAGTTCCAAATCCATGAATGGCGTGTCCGGATTCTCTCCTTTCTTTCGGTAAAGTCTAGCACAGCCCTCCTGCATATTCATCTTCGTCTTCCTCAGCAGCAGTCGCAGTGGTGCCTTCAGGCTTAGCCTGTGGTGTTGCTGCCGCTTTCTTCTTGATTCCCCCACCTGGAACCACCAAACTCAGGCCCAGCTTAGCATACTGTCAATGACAAAGCATGTTCTCAAAAGCTGGACAGCTAACATCTCCGTAGGTGATGTCTCAACAACAGAATAAAAGGTAGTTCCCAGCTCTCTACCTCATAAAAACCAATACTACCACTTAAGAAGGAAAAACAATCATGACAAAAGTCAACACTGCTCTGCTGTCAGATGGCTCATAACCATGACGTGACAAGTACACAACTAGCAAAAATGTCAATTATACACCACGCTTAGGAATTTGAGATAATTAGGACATGTTAAGTAATATCTGTAGTTCCTACAAAATAAAGATCTGCTGAATAAATGAAGAGTGTAAGCTACGGACAATTCTTTAAGAAAATATACAAATTTATAAAAGCCTATTAAGAATTTACCCAGGAAAAAAATGGTTCTTCTATATACACTGTGATAAAAAAAAATTAAAGGTTTGCAAGACCTTCAAAACCTAAAGTTGCAAGACCAAATCAAATGAACAGGTGCTCACAAATTTACTTCAAAAGGGAGATCTGAAAGAAGAGAAACCCACTATCACAGCTCACTTTCTGTGTATGGAACCGTAGGAGGCTGTTTTGCAAACATGGCCTAGTCTATTCTTTATGACAAGCTGAGAAGACAGGGACCATTTCTTCTGATGAGTTAACTGAGGCTTACAGATAGTTAATTAATAACCTGCATCACATAGCTAGCTGTCATAGAAGTGGGATTCCAACAAGTACACTGAATTACAGAGGCTACTGTATGATGGGTCTCTTTCAGTGAGCCTAAAAGAAACTTAAACTAAGCAACCCATAGACGTCAACAGATGGAAGCTGAAAAATGGGGATGAATTAAAAAATACACACATGATTAACACAGGTAGATGGATAATAACTGGCTGTAAACCCAATGGTTGACATTCGAACATTCTAAACCTACAGCAACATTCAGAGTAAATGCCAAGTTCCCTTTTGAAAGGTATCCTGAGGTAAAACAAAAAACAAAATAGAGGAAGAAAATCTCATAAGTCTATAGGAGAAAAATATCTCACTAGAAGCCTCTACCATTCAAGAGGAAAGAAGAAAGCTAACAAAAAGGCCACTTACATCATTGTCCATGTACTTGAAAAGTGGTGAGTTGCAGACCTCTGACACTTGATCTTGGTCTTGCTGGTCATATCCTTCTAGAAGCTGTTCCAGTGCAGCACAATCTTCACTCCCATTGAACCCTGGAATGCTAAAGCAAGAAAAAATCATACATCCGCACCTGTTCCCTCTCAACTAGGCATCCCAGCTGGTGTTTGGCAACATCTGGAGATATTTTCAATTGTTATAAGTGGGCAGAGGTCAGGGATGCAGCTAGACAGTGTACAATACACAGGACAGGCCCAAAGAAAAAGAACTATGCAGCCCAAAATGTCAACAGTGCCCAGACTGAGACTGCTCATTTTAAATATCTCTAACAGGAAAAGCCCCGATTCTGATCTTCCTGTAACACATTTTGCAAACTTTACTTTTGTTTGTTCTTTTTTCCTTAGAAGGCAAATATAACAAAATCATGCAAATCATCCATGCTCATGGAAGTCCTCAGGAGAAAAACACACAAAAGAACACAACTTGTAAAAATCCTGCTGTAAAAGCTGAAATGGTAGTTAAGTGCTTTTATCACTGTGAAATTTATTTTTTTTTTAAAGTTTCATGACCAGGAATATTTGTCTAAGCAGTTATCTCAGATTTATAGAAATGTTAACATTGCAAGTCAAGACAATGCTGTCAACATCTTACCTGTAGCTTTCTCTGACACATCTTTCTGCAGCCACATAGTCATTTCTGTGGAGATGAACTAAGACTTGAGCAATTGTTTTCTAAAACAAAACAAGTGATTATGGTCAAAATTTATATCAATTTAAGTCAATTTCCTGACATCTGGAATTTAACTTTCTGAGTATTGGTTTTAAATAAAGAGATTTATAAATTCTACAGTAACTTCCACAGGACATCTGAGGGAAAATATCCTGATATGCCGTACACCTCAAACTCTAATGTACACATAAATCACCCAAGGGTCTTCTTAAAATGAAGACTTTGATTCAGTGGGCCCGCAGCAAGCTTGAGATTCTGCCATTTCCAACGAGCTCCCAGGTGGTCCTGATACCGCCAGTCTGAGGACCACACCTGGAGTAACAAAGGCTTAGAACGCCATCACACATTTTAAAGAAAATTTCTTTTAAATATCTATACAGGTCAAATCTTGAAAAGAGAATAAAAAAGGGAGGACATAACTCTACAATTATACTTTGGAATTCTTAAACAGATACTAGGAAAAGTGGAATGAATGAAAACCAAATAACAGAAGCAATGATACCATTTATAAGGCAACAAAAGCATTAATAAAATCGAAGATATGACTATAAGTTCTTATGGGTAAAATAGCTCTTCACAAAGTATTTTTCAATCTTTTTATTTCTATTTTTCTGATACTTTATTGATCTTCACATTCACTTACTCTTTGTCATCTCCATTATCACATTAAGCCTACGGCAGTATTTTATTTCAGACACTGCTTTTTCAGTTTTAATGTTCTCATTTAGTTCATTTTTATGATTTATATTATTTTGAAAAAAATCAGTCCTTTTGTCTATTCATTCACCTGTGTTTATCTTTGCCTCTTATAGCAGTTATGATGACTACTTCAAAGTCCTGATCTGATCATTCTAACAGTTGGGTCATAACTGGGTTGGCATCAGTTATCTTTTCTCCTGAAAACTGGTCATATTTTCCTGGTTCTTTCCATGTGGAGTAATTTGGGACTGTATCCTGGGCACTGAATCTTATACTGCATAGACCCTCCTATAATTCTTAGGAGAGATGGATTTCCAGAAGGCAATCACCCCGTCAGGCTCAGACTGCATATTCTATCTGCTTTTAATGGACACTGGCTCTAGTCTTAGTATAGTTCCCTGCTCTGCTGCTTGGGCTCTACCCGACACATGAGCCCTTCAAAGATGCTATGAGCCCTGGACAGTGGTTTAATCTTATTGTAGTTCTCAAAGCCTATGCTCCACTGCTCTAGATCTGACCCACACATGTACAGCTGCAGAGTAAAACCAAGACTTGTGTGGGCACGTGTGCGTACACTCACTCCCTCACTCGGGATTCCCTATTCCAGCTCCCCTTTCTGGGGTTTTCTCCTTGCTGTCTTAACTTATCTTCCCAATTCCTCTGGCCAAAGAGGTTGGGTTTCCTTTGGTGTTCTATCTGCCTGTGCCACCACCACAGCTGTAGCTCTATGACTACAGCTATATGACCAGCCGCACAATCATTTCTATGGAGCAAAGCCAAGGGAGAAAACAATGGGGCCTCCTTTCTCAGTTCCTCTGGTTAGAAGATGGGATAGATGGTTCTTTAAAAGTTTTAGCTGCTGGAACCTCTGCTGCCCAGCTCCATAATTGGGGCTCAAGTCAATGTCGTAAAAGAGATAGGGAAAAACCCTTGAAACCCACTCTTGTACTGGCTGCTTCTCCAAGTGCTCACTCCCCTCCACAGTCCTCCTACTCTATTTACTTTTCAGAGTCCGAGGATAATTGCTCTATATATTCTGTCCAGAAATTTTACTGTGATCAGCAGGAGAGACAGGCTACCGTGGGCTTACTCCATCTTGGCCAAAAAAAGAAGCCTATAAAGCATTATTTTAAAAATAAATATCCATGGAATCTGGTCATAAGTACATGGTTACACCAATATGAAAAATTACCTAAGTAAAGCCAAAAATAAGCACTTTCAAAACATACCTTATAACAAGTTGGATAATTCTCAATTTCCTTATAAATATTTTTTTCTTTCTGAATAGAGAGAGCCGCCTCATCAAATCTAAAGACAAAGAAATGTAAAACAAGGCAAGTCTAAATCTATAGCAGAGGTCATTCCTGTAATGCATTTGATATTACAGATTATAGAGAAATAAAGAAGTTATCAGGCAGTTTAGCAACTGCTTTGTAACCCACCTTTCCATGAGCTCTGCTCATATGGCTTGTCTTAGTAAATGCTCGACTTGCCCTTTTAGGAGTCAAGCAGACAAAGCAAAAGAACTATGGATAGGTTACTTCAAATAGAGAGTTTTAAATTTGGTAAGGATCATTCATTAGTTGGTATCTATTGAATTCGACAAACTGCTTTATTAACATTTGTGAAATGTATTAGAAAGGCAACCCTCAATTTAATCATCCCAGATATCTTTCCTTCCATCCAGACATCACAGGAGCACTCTGTCCACACCGTCGCATACTCCACTGCTCCCTAGGTGAGCCCTAACAGCACTGGTGCCGAAAAGGGCGGCAGCGGAAGGCGGACAGGCAGAGGGCTACAAAAAGTCCTTCCTGTCACCTTTGAGCCTCAACATTCATCTTTTTCCATCTACTTTCACACATTTTCCTTTTCTTCCACCCCACTCAGATGTCAGAATGAAGAGGAAAGGATCACCAAAAATCTTCCTCTGATCCTCTAAGGCCCTACCTCTTTACCTCCCAGCCCCAATCCCATCAAACTCTAATCAGAGCCTCACCTCTGTAAGCTGTACTATACTCAATTCCAGGACTCTTTTACTAGCATCTTTTGACTGGATGAATTTTGGAATCTTCACCCATTTCTCTCATCCTAATAGCCAAAAAGGGGAAGCAGTCTGCACTATTAGGATACAGAGGGAGAAAGATGTTGCTGTGACCCAAATTAAAAATATAAAAAAGATGCAGTTATTTTTTGTGTTAATTATCTTTTTAAAATATTTGCATATAAGTGGTGTGGTTTAACTCATATTATGAATTAAACTGAATCTTTGTGGGCTGCGCTCTGGAATTTACTGTCTCATAAAAAAAGACTCATTAGAGAAATGCATTCTGAATTTCCAAAGATCAACTTACTAAATTGTAGGAACAAAGTCAGTTTATAAATTGGGCATGGTAGCAGAATTCTTAGTTCTCCAAGATTCTCTTACCTCATATACACTCCCTATTTAACCCCCCGCTTGAATATGAGATATCCTTCCCGAGAGTAGGATACTAAACAACTGACTTTGAGTGAATCATTCACTCAAAGAGACTGTCTAGATAGGACTGACCTAATCAGTGAGCCCTTGAAAGGTTATAGATTGGGTGTCAAGACAGCTGTGCTCTTGCCAGCCTCAAAGCAGCAGCAAGCTACCATGCTGTAAACCATCCAGAGGGTATATGCCAAGGAACTGCAGGCACCTCTAGAGCTGAAAGTGGCCCCTGGCTGAGAGCCAACAAGGAAACAGGAACCTGTCCTATAGCTGCAAGGAAAGGAATTCTGCCAACAACCAGTGAGCCTGAAATGAGGTTGCAGCCTTACCTGACACTGTGATTTCAGCCTGGAGAAGACCCTGAGCAGGGGAACTGGCTACACAATGCCAGACTTCTGACATACCAGACTGTGAGACGATAAGTGAGTGTGGTTTTAAGCTACTAGGATTGTGGTTATTTGTTGTGCAGAAATAGAAAATTAATATGGAAGGATTAAATGTATCACTTGTAATTGTGACCATGAGTTTATCACAGATTCTGTTTTAAAAAAAAAATTACATCACAACATTCTATGAACACAATATCCCAATTATATCCTTCAAGTACAAATCTCAATAGTTTAAGCTTTTCATACATTTAGCTATAAAGACTATATTCTTTACACATGATTTATTTCCTTGGCATAAAAACAGCATTTCCACGTGCTAACACCTACCTAGCAAAACAGCCATCCAAGATAAACACATTGTACTTATACTGGTTTGGCTAAAAAAAATATTGATTAACTTTGCTAAAAGTCCATAAAAGTGACATATAAAGCCACCTATTTCCCAATGTATCCAGAAAATTATTTATTACTTATAATGAAACACAGAGGTAATTCTCAATACTCCTAAAAAATAAATAAAATGTATCTGGTTTTGCTGAAAAGAGAATTTTCATTTTCCTGTAATTCAAAAATAAAACAAAATGTAAGCCCTACAAAAGTTATGTGTATATGATAGGAATTTGTCATAGGACCCAACTCAACCCCAGCTTTCAATGGACACTCCCTCACAATGACTCAAAATTCTCTCTCCAGCCCCAACTACCTCAACTGCAGAATATATTTTTAACTACCTATGAAACTTTTCAGCCAATTCACTGTATTGCTAACAGAGCTTTTCATCATTCTCCAATAAACCTAGGCATCACACTGGACAGGACACAGTTATGCAAGACAAACCTAGTGATTATCCTTAATGAGTTCCTTCCCGCCCCTCACACGTACATCTATTCCTTCCTGTGTTTAGAATCATGTAACTGTCTCAGACAACTGGTGGGAAGTACTTTTTTTTAAACTAAGAAAGTCTTACAAGTGGGAGTGACTGGAGTGGGGTGGTTAACTAAAATGGAAGTTTAATTATCCTCCTCTCTGAGAATCACTGCAAAGTTCTGAGAAGCCCCTCTCCAGATTAGGGTCACCGAGAGCCACCCACACAGTGTGCCAATCTGCTCAACTGCCTTAGGGTACCTTAGGTCTTCTCTGCAAGGCAGAGGAACAGAAAGCCTCACAGTAAGTCTGATCAACTTGTTGAAAAGGCCTTTCCCAGGAGGGAACAAAGGCAATGGTCTAGGACTGATTTCAGGCCTCCCAGATACAACCTAAATGAAATCTGACTCACATCTGCATTACAACTGTCCAGAAGTGAAAGAAAAGCAGAGTAATATCAACATATAAAATAAATTATTTAGCTCTTCAACACTAAGACATTAACTATTGTTAAGTTAGAATTAAATCTGACAGTCTTAAGTTAATGTAAGAAATATAAGCATATTAACTAAATATAACAAGCATAAAATTTTAAATTTCATGCCATTCTATTAAATATTATTAAATTACCATCTCTTTTAGTTCTTTTAGGCAACTGATAGCATCAAATTAGATTGTAATCGAAGTATATATTCAAGATATTCAAACAGCGCATAAATTATCTCAATTGCCTTTCTATTAGTACAGATTCTCCATGTGTTTCTTACCCTACACTCCCTAAGTTCCTGAAAGAACTACTGTGGCAGTTGACTTTTAATTCTCTCATACTACATGCACCCAGCAACGCTTTTCCAAATACCAAATTCCTTAATATTCCTGAGTAAATTGTAATCTATTTTTACATTGTTACACAACTTAAAAATATTTTCATAAAATTAATTTTTGTTCAAACACTGCACAAAACACTATCATTTTTAAATGTATTTTTACTAAAAAGAAAAAAAGCAATAAAACAAATTCATAAAGTAAATAAAGGACTTATTGGTTGCCCTAGATTCATAAATGTCCACCTTTCAAGCATAGCCACATAACATTCTCACTCCTGCTGCTCATTCGATTCATACTACTGGGGGTAGGAATAGTGAGAAAAGGAGGTAAAAGGATTCCAGATGTGCCTGTCTGCCCTGTAATTAAAAGGGTCGACGTCACCATTCCCTGTTTCTATAGTTCAGGGGCCCTGCTCACAAGGGTCAGAATCCAGGTACCATCTTTCAGTTCAGCTATTCTGCAAGAGCCTGAGACCACCACCATGAACAGCTTTGTTTCTATAGAAAATCCTTTCAGAGACTAAACTCAGCTTATTAGAACACCATTTATTAGTTGGAAATTGCCAGAGATTTCAATCATTTTAATTTCTAAGAAGCCAAGATTAAGATGAATAAAGGTAATGTGCCTCAATACTGATTTATAAATTCTGCCTCATATTTTAATACAAAGTCCTAATTTAAAAACAAAATAAAAATGTTATTGTGTTTAGACCAACAAAAAAACTAATCAATGAAAAAGGTCTTGTAAATAGGTAACAAGTGTCGAAGATGTTGTGGGGGAAAAGGAACCCTCATACACTGCTGGTGGGAATGTAAATTGGTACAGCCACTATGGAAAACAGTATGGAGGTTCCTCAAAAAAATTAAGACTAGAATTACCATATGACCCAGCAATCTCTCTTTTGGGTATTTACCCAAAATATTTGAAAACATTTATCCATAAAGATGTTTGCACCCTGATGTTCATAGCAGCATTATTCACAGTGGCCAAGACATGGGAACAACTGAAGTATCCTTTGACAGGATTGGATAAAGATGATATGGGACATAAATACAATGGAATATTACTCAGCCATAAGAAGAGATGAAATACTGCCACCTGTGACAACATGGATGGAACTCAACATAATCATGCTAAGCAAAATAAGTCACAGAAAAAGTTGAGAATTATATGATTTCTCTCATATGAGACATAAAACTGAAAGCAACAAAAGAACAAGACAAATAAACAGAGATTCATGGACATGGACAACAGCTTAGTGGTTAGCATAGGGGAAGTGGGACAGAGACAGAGGTAGATGAAGGTAAAGGGGATCAAATATGTTGACAGAAGGAAATTTAACTTCGGGTGGTGAAAACACAATATACATATGACATACTGTTGAACTGTACACTTGAAACCTATATAATTTTGTTAACCAATGTCATCTAATTTTTAAAAAGGTCCTATAAAGTCATATATTTAAATGAGAATGTTTAATAATTATTAATTTTATATTAATTTATTCTGGTACTACTCTAAAACTGTTTGAATTATATTTTAGAAACTGAGTCTCCACGAAGAAAAAGTTTAACTCAATCCCAAGAAGAGATCAATAGATTCTTCAGTCATTTGTTTTTCATTCCTTGACAAAACATATGGAGAGGTATGGGCAAATTTCAATTAAAATGATCTTGATCTATCTTTAGACTTATCATTTACTAAGGGTGTTTATCTTAAATGTCATTACACAGAATTTTATTCATGACAGAAATTGTTTACTAAAATTGAGATAACGTAAAAAACAAAAGGAAAATTCAATAGGGATTCCAGGTTTCTAGGGTCCGGTTGTTTGTGCCTTAGGTCATATGTTTAAAAGATACAAAAGTAAATACATTATCTAGTGATACTATTTAGCTGTCAAAAAGCTGTCCATTTTCATGGGTGAGCATTTAAGGCACCTTGTTACCTATACCTACATAAACATTCCTCCTCAAGCAAGAGACATTATAGTCTAACTAAATAGCAGATGAAGAAAACTGCTCTTTCTCATTCTGCTGAGCCAGTTCTTAACCAATAAAAGCATAATGCGTGATACATTTTGGGATTACACTTTGGAAAAACAGCAGCTTTTTTAATATTTAACTCAATGTGCCATCTTATAGACATCAGTTTTTCTGCTGTGTGGCCTGCTTATACCAAAATAGATTAACAAGCCAATCCCAAAAGTACTTAATAGTTCCAAACATGAACTAAAGGTATACATGGACATACATGAGCAGTTTCAGTAAACTTACCTGCGTCCTCGTACCAGTAGTCTGGAGGCTTTTCCTAGCAATTCAACTGCCTGTCGTAAACGTTCTTCATTCTGAAAGAACCAAGGAAAAGACAGTGTCGGCTGCTTTAATGCAGGGCTTTTTTCCTCCAATAATTATCGGATAAAAAAGTAATGGCACTTGACTTGGGGATTTGGGGCAGGGAGGGCGAGGGGAACGGGGGGCGGGGGAAATGACACCAAAACTGCTAGTCCGTGTCATTACTATCTAACAGAAAAAATAGAGTTCAGTTGTAAGTACAGAAAAGTTTTAAGACATAGCTGCATTTCTGTTTTCCTACATATTACAAATCTAAATATTCTAAGTATTCTTAAACAAAAATAAAAAATAAAAATCAAACTTACTTCAAACACATTAGCTGTCTGCTGATATAACTGTACAGCTTTTTCTGGATCTACATTTTCTATAAGCCTAAATTAGACGAGAAAATTTGACTTACATGAGAAAGACAAAACTTGTTTTTCAAAGGACTTTATTAAAACACAAAGACAATGACTTCTATACAGAGACTGTGCATACTCACTTTCCGGCTCGCTCCAATGCCATCGCTGCTGTGTCAGGGGTGCCGTTTTCTAGATACATCATGCTGGCTTTCTCAATCAGCTGAACAGCCTCTGGTAGTTTCTGCATCTCCTTTAGGTGAAGGATATAGCATAGATCAGTTAAGTGCATCACCTTAAGAAACAGAGTTAACAATCCAAAATTCAACTATATTATCCCTGATTCATAAAAGTAAATGATTCAAAATGTATACAATAAACATACTTAAAATAAAACGCCTTCACATGGTTATTCTACCCATCAAGTTTCATTTAGCCAAAAGTTTATTAGTTAATTCCTAAACAGTTCATCATCATTTCGCAGTGTGTCAGGGAAACTAAACAAACAGTGGAAATCAAAATGCTTGCCCTTTACTGTTTTCTAAGCAGTCACAATTCTTTGAACATTTACTGAGTCCGTACTATATACAAGACATATGCCAAAGGCTGCAAACTGGTAGCCCAAGGGCTGCATATCATTTCCAAGTGCACCTTACTTGAACCAGTCAGTATTTTTAAGTCATATACTTTCACAAAAGTTGTTTTATAACTTCAAATTTAAAAAAATATCAAAAGCTATGGCATCAGTAGGTTTGCATTCCCACGTGGCAATAATATGCTAGGACTGCATAGCAGCTGTCCTGCTGGAGGCGTACCACTTCATGAGGTAGCCGCATTTCCCCCCACTGGCTTTCGTTTCAGCCACTCTCCTACACCCTGAGTTCATCTGAGTTTGCAATCTGCTTCCATGCTAAGTGTCATCAACAGAATAACTCTATATCTTACCATTAAATCATAAGTCTCAGCTTCCTGTGGATCTCATATCTAATATCTCTATTTAAAACTTTAAAAAAAAAAAACTTAAAAAATTCATTTAAAAGCTAGATAAAAACTATAAAGGCATGATTTCCTTAGGGTTGACATGTTATATCTTAAAGTAGGCTCCAGGCTGACATCTTGTGGATTGTTTTCAAGTCTGCCTATTCAGTCTCTCACTAAGCTGACAAATGTTTTAGGACGTGAAACTTGCTTGTCTCATTCTTACTAATTTCAAAATAAAGTTTTAAAATTACTATTTGGCTATGGAGCTAAATAACAATAAAACAGACTGAAAGATACTATACAAAATATGTTGCTATTGAACTCAAGTGGAGTGGTATCAGCTAATATATCCTCAAAATGCAATAAAAAAAAAATCTTTTATGTTATAGAAACCAAAGGTCAAGGAAAGAATCAAGCGTCCACAGTATATGTTGAAGGATATTTGGTATGAAGGAGAGGTAAGTCTCTAACAAAATCTATTTCACCCACTTTAATCCTGAGGGGCACTTTGGCTTTTACATAAAGCGTATTTCTTCTCTCAGTTCACTTACCCTTTAATTAAATAAATATATACTGAGCATCTACAATAGGCAAAACATTGAATGGAATAAAAAGAAATATAACACAGGGTACTATCCTTCATGAGTCTTACCCTTGTTAGATAAGACATATAGAGCAAGAACCACATGAACTCGACATGAAATAACCATCTAAGTCACGTGTTTAAAAATCAGTAAATACATCCTCCTGCTTTTGTATCAAATCAAGCATGACTATGAACAGCAGTAGCCCAACCATAACACAGACTCCTCTTTATTAAAAATGATGGGCTGCCTACTCTTTAAAGTTACACGATTTTATTCTCTTCATCATGTTCTTCTAATATGGCAAAATCACAAAGAAGAAAATTAAAATATGCCTATTTTCAGTGGCTTGTGTACCTTAGGCACCTTATTACTTCTGTGGAGCAAACAGGATAGGAAATCATAACAGCTGTAAAATGACAGAAACAGAGGTTGATTCAACAAGTCCCTGTGTCTTCCCCTGTGCCTCCACTTACAAACTGTTACTTCCAAAGCCTTGTTAGAGGATGAATGTGAAGGTCTGTATGACAAATAATGGAAATATTAGCTCACAGAAGTAACTATGGGCCATGTAGCTCAAGACTTCTACTAATGACGCCAAAGACTGTCCAAAAGCATTTAATTTAAATACAAGAGAATGACAGAAAATATTTTCTTTTGTCTTTCTCCCTACTCATTCAGTTTATTTTTCCTTCATTCAAAGCAGTGCCTTTCAAATCCTCAAATTACACTGATATTAGGGCAACAGAAATGATTTTTCATAACTTTTGATGAAAACTAAAGCTGTAGCCTGGCTGTTAGAGTATAAACTGAGGTTGTGAGGATTACATATCATTAGTCTCTAGCATTTCTGTACTAAGGTATTATATGCTAATAGTGGGCAGAAAGTACACAGGGACTACACGAAGTACCTTAGTGCGTCCTTGACTCAGGGGGAACTGAGACAGGAGGCAGGGCAGACACCTGGGTCCTTCAGCTATAGGAAAAATTCTAGTTGTTAAGGACTGAGGCCAATAACCTGACTTGTATCACCAAGTCAATCGGATTCCTGTGTTTCAGCTAGAAAAGCTTTATTACAATGGTTATATAACAGTTTATCATAAATATTTTCGTTATTAAAAATATAGACAATTGCTATTTTCTTAAACAATGTAGCAATAAACATCATTATGCATAAATCTATGCTATCTACTTTTAGATTTTATTAACTCTTAAATTCTTCAAATCTTTTAGATTTTATGAACTTAGAATTTATGAACTCTTAAAATCCTTGATACATATTATGAAAGTATTTTTTAATGACATTAGAAAATCTATGAAAAAGTTAAATAAAAACAGTATTGTACAAAACTGTGTGAAGAACATTAGCAGTTTTCTATATATATGTGAAAATGTACATGTATTGAAAAACAACTAGAAAAAAAACTAAGCATGTTAACAGCTATTACTAATATTCTTTCAGTGTTTCTAAATGTTCCATACTGAACATGTATTTCCTTTAAAAAATCAGTAACTTAAGATTATAAAAGTTGTAGAAATTAAAAACAAAGTAAGTTCTTAAAACGAAGCTTTACAATAATTCAAAATAACTTTTTACCATATTAGAGAACATAAAAACGGAAAGGAAAATGTCCTATTTCAATTGCCACTGGCATATTTTGAGAGTTTGTGTCATAAAGTAACACGTTCAGTCTCATCACAACAGGATATAAATCCTCAACCTGTTTTTAAGACAACAATATGAAAAGAGGCACAGGCGCATCAGCCAAAATATTCCATTCAAAAATAATCAGTTATATAGCAACAGGTTAAGTCTATGGTTCTCTTTGATGTCAACTGATATTTATAAAACAATCAAAAATCTCTCTATAGCCCATGGGTAGTAAAAAACATATACTTGTAAATTTTTAATATATTAAGATGTCCTACAGTTCTCAAAAGTAGGGAAACCTCCTGCATAGCTCTGTTTAACGATACACTCTCCCCTGGTTACAAAGCTTAGAATCTTGTGGTTCCCATTTCCCTCCAATGCAGTCTCTAAAATTTCACTTTTAAAACTCCCTGTTTTATGACACACACAATGTACCCTATGGGCCCAACTAGCATTGCTTTGGACAAAAAATCTTAACATTTCTCCCCTTATAGCAAAGAGACTTTTTAACCTCAAAAAATTTACTTCAATACCTTGTAGTTAATTCATTTTACCTAAAGAACAGTTGTGACACATTACTGACCTTCAACATCATGCCAGCTTGCTCATAAGCTCTGCAAAGAAAATATAATTTCTCGGATGAGATCTTAAATAAGGGGAAGGAGAAATTTTCTATTACAGGTAAGGGAATTAATTTCACTTTCAACTGGCTCAGGCACTATATATTACTTTAGGTTTGTACTAGTCCACAACATATTTTTTTTTTTTTAATTTTCGTAGGCAATAATAATGCCTTAGAAACATCAGCTATCTGTGTTGAAGGGATTTCATTTTGCAGATGCAAAATTAAGTATGACTCAAAAAGATTAAATGACTCTTTGACAAACCTAAATCCAAGTTTTGAAACAAATACTCTCCATAAACACAAGATAAAGCATCCTACTTTTCTCTGTAGGCACTAGTAACTACCAAGAAAGAGGGGAAAAAAGAGATTCTAACTTGCTTTTTCTTAGGTTACTGAACATAATGATCCTAAAAATATTAGGGTGAATTTAATTTAAACACAGCATATTTAAGGAAAGAGCTTGGTTTTTAAGGTTCAGATGACTACTGAAACGAATGTAAATGACTTGTATTTAAATCAATACAAAAGAATTCACTATTTACGAATTTATAATTTAGGAAAAAATTACTGACCTGTGGGAAAACGACAACATTTAAAATATAATAATTTGCAAACATGAAAATGTGGGAGAATATTTACTTACTTGGCAGCATGAAAAAGACTGAATGGATGTAACAAAGCCAAAATTAAGGAAAAAAAGCAAATCAATCATTTCTAAAGATTTACTATTTAAAAGACAAAGGTAACTAAATCACTGTCCCAGCTATAATCCAAAAAGCAAATCCTACAAACAAGACTACCGGTGTAGTCCTGAGAGACATCACTTAGGACTAATTCACAAGAACAACACATAGATTTTAAACTATTATGCTTTATAATAGTTATGCATTCATTTGAAGAATTTTACTAAAATGCAAGGTTATGATAACCATAATTAGCAAGTGAGACAAAATAAACATTTTCAAGTACAAGTTCTAAAATATCTCAGGAAAATGTATTGTTTTAAATCAGTTATAAATCTTATTTCAAATACCTGAAGACTATATTTAAAAAATATTTATACAGCAGTTTGCACACCACCTGTGCTACCTCTTCATTCATCAGCACCTGTCTACAGATTTCCCTCATTTCATCCCAAGTAAAACCATCATCAAGCACATTCAGAAACAACAGAAATAAACCCTCAAACGTAGCTCTGCAAAGCAGTATGGGCCTTATGATCAGAAGTCTCTATAAATGCTCCTACAGAGTTTATATATACAGAATTTTTCTAATCATTTTCTAATTTAATGCCATTGTACTCCACATGTAGCAAATGTATAATAAGAAAAAAATAATTCATGTCTTTCAAAATCATTGAATTGTCAAGTCCTTTTTAAAGGCTGAAAAAGATACGCCCTGTTATTCTCATGGGCAACAGCTTCTCTCAGGCAGGCATCTTTTGCTTGCTCAAACTGTTTGGCATTTTTGAAAGCAACAGCTGAAATAGAACAACAAAGAGAGACTTTCTATTTCCATCATTTTAAAAAAAACCCTCAAATGAATTATTACCAAAATATTTATCATGTGTGAAGAATTAGAAAATATTTTAATCAAATATTAGCTTCAACAAAAACTATAAAATGCCATTTTTTTCTAAAGCAATTTTCTTACCACTTTTTTATCAATAGCTTAGTTATTTCCAAAAGTTGTTTTTTTTTTTTAAATTGTAAACTATTGGCTACAAATTAGTGCTACTTCCACTAAAAACCAGGGAGTCATTCTAACACCAACATCTAAGCTTTGAGAAACCAAGGTTACATCAGCCAAAACAATACGCCCAAATAACAGGTACTGTCACAAAAGACAGTGACTTATTTCATCAGTTTTTATATTTAATCAAAACAGTACTTTAGTTATAGCTTATTTCATCTTTTAAATTAGTTAGAAATAAAGACCAACACATTAAATTTTTTTTTTTTTTAATAATAGGCCTCCTCTTTGACATGGCCTTTAAATGAATGTCTAAAAAATTAACAATGCATTTTTAAAATAAAGCTCTTGTACTGTTTAGGTTTCCATGAAAAAGAAATCTCAGCATCCGAAGAGCTAAAACATATTGCTCACTATTGTGTCATCATCAGAACAAAACAATTAGAATTGGATCTGAAATATGGTATTAAAGATTTTGGCAAACTTACCAAAGGCTGCTTACAAATAAGTAAAAAGGATACTGCTTTAAAAAAAGTTATGTTAAAAACACTCTTAAAATTCTCTTTAATAAAATATTGAAAATAAACCACCTACTGAAACTATTTCCCTCTCTGGATTTCTACATTTATTCTACTGATTAAATGTATTTTGCATAACCCATTAAAAGAAAATAAAGGATGCTTTAATGGGAAAATCTGACCTGAAATATTTATTTTTGAAAGCAGCTCATGGTCTTAAATGCATATACAACAAAAGTATTCTCGTACGAAGTGTCTATAAAATCCATATAGTTTGAACTTTTCATAATTTTCCTTTTAAATATGATATATCATTTTCTTTTCAAATATGATATATAACTATCAGAGAGAATTTACTCCACATTTTAATAAAAGTGCTAAAGACTCATTTGCTTTCACTTTTATTAGAAAATAAAACCTTTATTGTACTGATTAGTTTCAATTTACCCAATGTCTTTTTTCTTTGGTGATATACTAAAACTAAAGTTTTCCCAAAGCACAATACCTACATGATCTCTGTGCTAGGGTAACAAGTGTGGTCAGGGCTTATTACAGCAACACAACTATAAAATGTATTCAAGGTACTTTGAATTGTATTATGCTTTATATCCAAAATAATAGTGGATATGCAGAAAGCAATTCCATAATTAAAAATACTAACTTTTTAGTAAAGTCCCTGTCTGTTGCTTATTTCAGATAGTTTTTATCTTATATACAAATTTATTCATATATTTATGTAGCTTAACAGTACATGAAAGTTTATCAGTGTATCTCAAAGTAAGGCTCATGAAAAAACATGTGTCAAACACATCATTTCAGATCTGCTTAGAATAAGGCTAAACTATTTTAAAAAGTTAAAGAAAAACCTTTAGTCAACAACAGGAACTATAATAGAGGAATAAGGCAAAACTCTTGGAAATAGTATGCAACTGACTGAAGTTCAAGAATATATAAACAATGCTAAAAACATGCAGCTGAGTACTGCCAAGCCTATCCATCTCTGCTGTCATGAGAATGAGGCAGAGGTAGCCGGATCTCTGACTCAGCCCTCAACACATCTGAAAATAACAAGTGGAAAAACACAAGGGCTTGGGCACATTGTTGTTGTTGTTTAACTATTAGAATCTTATAGGAAGCATTAAGAGTAAGCATTATACTGAGAGGAAGTAAGCCTACTTTACAATTACACATTGGAGTTACAGTTACACGTACCTGCTTTTCCATATTCGGAAGCAGCACTGTCATAATCTGGCTTCCACTTTAAAAAACCAGTTTTCAGGCTAAAGTGAAAGGAAGACACATTTAACAGATTTTATCAGTCACATTTATAAGTCAGAACTCTGCTTGTAATGACTTTATGGGTCATTAAAAGAAAGGTACCAAGTCCCCACCTTGCTCACCTCCATCCAACCATAACAATTAAGTACAACCTCACCATTTTCCCTCCCACTGCCATAGACATGGTTTTCTTTCTTTTGACCTGTATAACATGGAAGTACAGTAGAGATTCTCAGTGCATGGTACTCAGACCAGCATTACCTCAAAATATGCTAGAAATGTAAATTGTTGAGCACAGCCCCGAAAATACTGAACTAGAGACTCTGGCGTGGCAGCAAAAATCCAGGGTATAACAAGCCTTGAGGCGCATTAAAGCCCGAAGCCCACTGAAGCACTGTACCAAATAAGTAGAGTGAAGCTCAGGAGAGGCTAGAGATAATAACTGAGGCGTCATCAGCATATGCCATACCAAGAGCCCAATTAAGATCCCCTAGGAAGACCTCAGAGAAAGGGCAGAAAGATTTAGGAATACAAACATTCAGAGGAACAACAGAGGGGCTCACCAAAAAAGGGTGGGAACTAGCCACCAGTGAACAGGAGAGTTATCAGAAAGACAAAGATGTTATGAAAACAAAGAGAAGCTGCTTTCCAGGATCACTATTGGCATTTCAGATACCTACCAAAGGATAATCAATTTGGAGTCCTTATCTTACTTGCCCTTTCTGCAATAATTTATTTTTCTTTTTATTTTGAAATAATTTCATATTTCCAGTTTAAACTAACTCTATCAAGCTTGGGTGTACATAAGAATTGCTAAATAAATACCATTTTAAATTCTAAATTTCAATTTGATTAGTGAAAGCCTGCTTACCTATTACACTGTTAACTTCAAAGACATCAGGGGAGGACCTTAACTGAGAATGGAGAATCCCCGAGGGCCCTCAGAGGTACACCTTCATTTGTGACAGTTGTGTGAATTGCCCATCAGCCCTTTTGAAGAACATTTTTTGCCAATTAATTTAATATTTGTGTTTGTATGCGATTCAATTTGGTAAGCAATTTTTCAAGCTTACAAAGAATATTATTGCTCAGAGAAATCTTTCAATTGCAGTCTATCCACTCTAATCCACGATACTGAAAGTACACAAAAAAGCAAAAATTTAATCCTCTACTCCTACCTCAAAGCACTCATTATATTCAATATACTAACATGTTTTAAATCCCATCAAAAACAAGATATAATCATTCAAATGTCTAATGGGTTACACAGGAAAGAGCTAGAAACTTAAAAATATAGCATATCATCCCCAGTCAACTAAGCATCTCTAATTAGGAAGAGAGAAGACACCCTGGTTAATTTAGTTTAATGGCTACACCTGTTACAGCTTCTGACTATTTTTGTCAAGAGTCAATAAGAAAATTCTGTTGAGGCCAACACTTTGATCAATTTCCATAGGCCCAAAATCCACAAAACTACCACCTGTTTAAGGGGATTAATTATAATTACAAAACTATTCAATAATATTGAACCATATTATGATTAGAAGATGAGAAATACCAAATCTCTCCTAAACTCCGGGCCCATTTTTCCTGCCACCTATTGAGCAACTCTGTCTATAGGCATTTCAAACATAACACATTCAAGCCTTAATCCAACATCTCCCTGTCTCAGCCCTACCCACCCATCATGTTCATTGGTCTTGTTTTGGCTGAAGGTCTCTCCTCTACTTCACCTAGGGGTCAAGCCTTTCTCTCCACATCCAGCCAAGTCATTAAAGCTTGTCAATTCTGTCTGAGGAATGTCACAATCAAGCCCCTGTACTGTTGCTTTAATTCGGGCCCTTGTCATGACAGCCTATTGGCCTGTAATGCAGAGATCACCCTTCAGGTTCTGCTGTCCTCTTTCAGGCCTCCCATCCTGAGAGTAGCAAATTTTCCTTATACTTTATCTCCACTGAAGCCACTGCATACCTCTATTCTAACATTCAATACTTTCTTTTTACTCATCTATTTACTTGCCCTCCTGTGAATCCTAAGCTCTTGAGGAAGAGACTACTTTTTACCTCAGTAACCCCATTAGCCGGTGTAATGTGACGACTTCGTAAATGTTTGCTTACTGAATATGCCAAAGTTCTCACTCTCCTCTCCATTCCCTTGGCCTTTCTCTACCATATTTCTCTTGCCAAAAAATAAATCTAACCAGGTCCCGCTGGTTATTCAATCTTTAGAAAAGCTAAAGTTCAAGGCCATTAGAGGGGCAGGGCAGCCCCTTCGCAGTCTGGCCCCAACTCTTCTCCACTCTAGCTCAGGCCCGGGCACTACAACTACTCTACAGTCACTATTCTCCCAGCACATTTTTTAAGACTGCGCTCATTACTATATTGTGTATAGGCTCTCTCACAGGATTTTCCCTCAACTAAAAATTTATTTTTCAGGCCATGCTCAGAAATCACCTCTGTGAATATTCCTAAATTCTCCCAGGCAGAAATAAACTTCTCTGTGTTACCAAAGCACAGTTAACACAGCTTTGGTAAAGTCCTTATTACACATGCTGTTCTAATAATATTTTTGTATCTGCTCTCAATAGATCATTGTGGGCACCTGCACCAAAAAAAGCCCCAGTAACTTTCCACAGTGCCTGGAAGTACATAATGTGGTAAAACAGAAAGAACCTGAGTTTTTCCACTGGTTGAAAACTGGCTCTGCCATCTTTTCACTGTGCAACCTTGGATAAGTTATTATGAGGCTTCTCCACGCCTCATTTCCTTTTCTGTAAAATGAGAATCTCTATTTGGTAAGTTGTGGGGATGTCAGATTAGGTATGTGAAGCATCTAGCACAGAACACAACGAGGACTTTTAGTTATCTCTAACTGCCAGATAAAAATTTGTTGGAGCAATGCAACCGAAATGGAGGGGAGCGTCAAAAACTGATCAGGCAGAATCAATTCAATTCCGCAAATATTTGTTAGGTAGCTACTACGTACCGTGCCGGAAGCTGGCCGAACAAACATAATAAAAGTACTAAGGAAGCGCAGTTCTTGCCCCCAGAACAGTATAAAGGGACATGACAAGGAGTCACCGAGGAAAATTCAGGGTAAATCTGTAGCCCAATCCCTAACACAAGGTAGTCTTTTAGAACAGTGGTTCTCAACAGGGCGATTTTATTCCTCCTGGGACAGTTCTGGTTGTCACAAATAGGGAGGGAGGGGAAGGGTGCTACTGACATCTCGTAGGTAGAGGCCAGGGATGCTGCTACACATGCTACAAGGCACAAGGTGGCCTCCACCACAGGGAATCCTCCAGTCCAAAAGGCCGAGGTCGTGAAACCCTGTTCAAAGCGGAAACTGCAGCAGAGTATTCCCCAGCAGAGGAGCGCGGACTTCCGGCGCGCGGACCAACCACGCTTCCGGAGGTGCGGTAAGCGCAGCCCTCCCAGGCCGCCAGCGCCACCCCCACTCGGTTGCCCCCGCGCCCTCTCTCCAACCCCGGGCACCAAGCCCCGGCCAGACCGAGGCATGGCCCCAGAGCCCGTACAGACGCCCACGCTGGAGTCTCTCACTCACTATTTCTCAGCTTTGGCGAGGTGCTCCAGCCCTTCATTTATCTTCTGAGCCGCCATCTCCACAGCCCGGCCCCTGACGTGGAGGACGACAGCTGCCTGAGTAGGCGCGGGAACGCCTAGCAGGAAGCCGGGACAGCGCCACAGCCCACCGGCTACAGGGGCCAGCAGGGCTCAAACCTAATATGGCAAAGTAAGGCCCGGAGATGGTCAGGGCGCGACGCAGGCCGAGGCCGCGCAGGCGCAGAGAGCCAGGGCTCGTCAGAACCATGGGCATCTCGCGCAGGCGCGATAGGGGAACTGAAGATGCTTCGTTATTTATTCATTCAATATATATTTATTGAACACCTAATATGTTTCAAGCACTACTTTAAGCACCGAGAAACAGCAGGGAGTACAGGAGACAAAAATATATGTATACCCGCGTGGAGCCTTGCCTTCACTTTCATATAAAAACTCGTTGGCGCTATAATTTATTATATTTGTTCCATAGCTAGAATAGAATTTTTTTTTTCATTTTGCCTTTGAGCGCCAACTATATGTCAGTAAGCAAAACAGACTGTTAGTCCTGATTACTGTCAATAATCACTCGACCAGTACAAACTGTGGTGAGTGCTCTCAATGAAAAGTTAGCATCGCTTGCGATCGTCCAGCAGAAATAATAGCCAGTAATACAGTCGGCTCAATTAATAAGTTATGGTGATTTCAGTATCTATATAGATGACTCCTGCAATGTCTATGCAGCCTTTTAGTTTCTAACCCAGCCACTATTCCCAGGATCATAACCTTGAACTTACTAATTACTTATAACTGTGTGATCCACAGTATCAATTTCAAGCAGCCCACGATTACCTCCCGTCATTCCGGCTCACCTTGCCTAGTGCCAATAATTCTCACCTGCAACAGAACTCTCACTTTTTTTTATTCATCTGCTCTTACTCACACTCCCTTTTTACCCAGTATAAATTCAGTGTTTCATCATTTTAGCTACTCTTTTGCATAGACCCTCAACCTCCTTGCCTCTCCCTCCTTCCTTTCTTCTTGTCTGGAAAACCCCTGACTCTGCTTACTCTGGAACTGCTCTTGGGCAAGCGAATGTGGCTGGAGAAAAACAAACCAGCCTTGCTCATTTTAATGACAGTAAACATCAAGGAGACTTTTGGTGCTGCCAGGCAACTGTACTACATTTCCCTGGTAAAATCACTTGCCCACTCATTTGGATGGCTGTTCACACCCTCCTTCTTCTCAAAGCTCCAACACAGTCTCCCTGCCTGTCTGCCTACCTGCCTGCCAACTCCTACATCTTGTTTAACAAAAATAGCAATTATAAGAGATCTTCCATTTGCCTCACCACTCCCTCAACCAATTACCTGTATCTGTTCCCAGATATTCTGCCTTTTCTCTGGTGTCAGTGGGTGAACTAGCCTTAGCCCTTTCCCCCAACTATCTTTGGTTCCTTATTTACTCTCATGAGTATAGGTACTACCCAGACACAAGGCCCCCCATCATCCTGTGATTTAGCCTGAATTTCCATATATGCAGAATACAGCATTCCGAAGGGGTGAAAGTGGAAGCTACAAGCTCATAAGACCTAGGTTCCCAGGACCATCTCAACATCACTTCTACCACATTTTATTGGTCAAAGAGAGTCACAGGCAAGCCCAGATTCAAGAGTTGTAGAAATAGAAGAATTATAAAATACCATAGCTCTGGGATGACTGCTTAAATACAAGAGGACTGTTGCTGATACCTTTATCAGGAAACAGGAAAGCCTTACTTTTTGAAGTGAAATTAGACTTAATAACCACTCAGTGCCATCAACCTCTATAATCAATGAAAGTTCCCAGATGTTATTCTAAGGGATCTCCACCAAAAGTCTATAGCCTGTTCCTCATTCTCACTTGTTCACACATTCATTTATTAAATATTTCCTGAGCAACCACTCTACACAAGGCACTGCGCCTACACACCTAGGACATTATTGTGAACAAGGGAATGTAAGAGAGGAAAAAAATCTCTTCCTCTACCCATTTTTGGTTCTCTGGCTGGGCCCCTGTAAATAGACTGGCAGAGCCGCAGGTGAAAAGCATACATGTTTATTTAATAGAAGTTTTATGTGACAACAGAGCCTTCATAAGGAAATGAAGACCCACAAAAGTGGTTAAACCTCAGTGGTTTTTATGCTAGATTTGATGAAGGGTAGAAAGTCATGGAAAAACATGATGGGACAAAAGCTATGAGCTAAGTGCACTAAATGGGGAAACTGAGCAAGACCATTCAGATTCTCCTCAGCATTCCTCTGTCTTCAGAGATAAGGATGTTCTTTTCCTTCAGGTCTAGGAAGAGCAACTCTTACATGAGGGTTGATGGGGTTCAGGACACGGCACCCCAAATATGGCATCTTAGCATATTGACTATATTAAGCTGAAGGAGTTTGAAAAACAGCAGAAGCAAAGTCACTCTGAACTTCCCCGACCCTTCTCCCCGAAACAGGTCATAAGATCCTCATGTGACAGGTGCCCTCTCTATACACAGAGCAAAGGAGGCTTCTTATCTCCAAAGACAAAGGGACACTGAGAAGAATCTAAACAAACAGGCCTTGCTAAGTTTCTCTCAGTTCACAACACTGACCTCATACTCCTTGTCCTATCGTGTTCTTCCACCACCGTCCACTCTTCATCAAACCCAGCAGAAATGTACTCAGGCCTCTCTGTTTCTTCAGGTCTTCATTTCCTTATGAGGGTCCGGTGTCACCTAAAACTTATATTAAATCAACTTGTATGCTTTCATCCTATTAACCTGTCTTTGTCAATTTAATTTTCAGACCCAGCCAGGGACCCTAACAGGGCTGAGGAAAACTTTCTTCTCCCCTACAGGATCTTATTACCTGCTTCAGGGAAGAATGGAGAAGTCAGAGAGACCTTCCTGCGCCTTCCATTTCTCAAATTCCTCAACTTAAAATGTTCTATATGCCAAGGTGTCATGTTTTCAGGTAGTCTGTTCTGAACCCCATCAGGATATAGTGCCTGGCCTCATTAAATCTGTGATCTAGGAAGAAATACAAATATTAAACCTAATTATCATCATCAACACAGAAAGTATGAAAAGAGAAAGTCATGATAGCCCTGCGACATTTGAGGGTCCTATGATCCCAAAGGCCTTTTACTAGGAAACTGTGTAAATACTAACTCACCTTCACAGAAAAGATGGGAGAGAATGGAATGGTAAAATGGCGACACAAATATCCCCACTTCCTTCCTTTCCCTTTCCCTTTCCCTTTCCCTTTCCTTTCCTATAATAAGATTCAGGTAGGGACTGAGTGAGGGGGATTTATACTGGGAAGCCAGCTTGGATGAGCTGAAAATGGAAAACTTGTATCAAATAAGGAAAGACTAAAAAGTGTAGTTTTTCCAACTAGACCTGACGGCATAACTCAAACATTGATAACCTGTGAAAATAAGTCTTGATATCACAGCAGCAGCTTCTAGAACCTAAGCCAAGCTTGTCTTTGTGCCTTCAATCCATCTCCTGCTTCCTCTCCGCCTTGCAGGCCATCCCTCACTTCCTCTCCTGGGCCCCCTGCTGTCTGTGGCCCAAGAGACCCCATCTGAGCTCATACTTTTTTATTCAAAAATGCCTTTCCTTTATCCTGCCTCACTAAAAATGTACATTCTCAGGTGCTCTACTTAGTTTGGATCTGACTAAAATGATCCCCATCAAAGTTTAAATGAGGCTTAAAATAGAGCTTACTATCCCAAATCTGTCTCTAATGGTAGGCTGTAGTCTGGGAGAGTTCTTTGTGCCTGGGTCCCCAGGTTCCTTGCATACACAAATCTGCCTCCTGCCCTAGTTTGGTCTGCTGCCAAGAAGCAAGATTCTTGGACCACCTCCCTCAGTTCAGTGAAATGAAGAGTCTTTGTCATTGCTTGGGGAGAGGGTTTGGCTGATAAATTCTATTTCAACACACAAATTATAAAATGGGAAAGCACAAAGCTCCAATATCATTAAGTTTTGTATGTTTGTTTAATTACTAGTACCTTGGTAGTGTTGCTTTCTTTTGTTTGCTTTTTGCAAATATACTGTTACTTTTATAGATTGGATATACTTCTGAGACTTGGCCCAAAGTTTTATGACCATGAGTCATAAAATTATTTCTCTGGGAAAATATATTTTGAGTCACAAAACAAAACAAAATGAAACAAACAAATAAAAAACAAACCTTAAAAGTTAACTGTTAGAACAAATCCTATTATAATTTGACAGGTTCTTCTCCTTGGAATAGGATTTTAGAAAATTATCCTTGGCTTTTGTTGGGATAAAATTGATAGATGTCATTCTTATCTGTATTTTTTTGGTCAGTAAAAATGAATCCACTGATTAAAAAATTACCCTCAGATCTGAGATCAATAGGGAGAATTAATTCTCCAGATTCACATGCCTAATGCGTGCTCCACAGCCCCACTCAGAAGTCTCGAAACTCAAACATAACCTGTCTGAATTTGATCTCCTGACGCTGCCCAAACTGGCTCTTCCTTCGTCTCGCCCACGTTGGTTGATGGCAACTTCACCCTGCATGTTGTCCAAATGCACGGAGTCACCCTGGACTCCTCTCCCTTTCTCACATATCACATGCAATCTGTTGGGAAATTAGCTTGACTCTACCTCCAAAAGGTGTCCAGACCCAGTCACTTCTCACTCTCCATGGCCACCAGCATGGTCTGAGTCACCATCCTTTGTAACTGTAGCCTTTGCGCTCAAATCAAGTCCCCGCCTTGTCCATACCGGTTATTCTCAACACAACTAGAGGATCCTTTTCAAACACACCAGATCACATCCCTCCTGGCTGCACACCCTCCGATGTCTCTCACTTTTTCATAGTAAAAGCCAAAGTTCTGACAACAGCTTGCAAGACCTACCAGAACCTGAGCACCTCCCACAGGCCTGCCACTGTCCTTGGCTTTTCTTCGTCCACGCTGGCCACACTGGCCACATAGACACTGCCATTTCCTGAACACACAGGGACACCCCACCTCAGGGCCCTTGTCCTGGTGTTCCCTTACCTGGAGCACTTTCCCCAGAGAGCTCTTAGCAGATTCCTCACCTTCTTCAAGTCTGCTCAGCCCTCACTGCTCTGAGGCTGCCCCACTTACACTGAGACCTGCCCTCTCTCCTCCCCCTCCACCTCCAATCCCCCAGTTCTGCCCTACTTTCTCCCATACTACCGTTTATCTTCTAACATGATATCATTTACTTGTTTTACTAAGTTTTTACTTATTGTTCATCTCTCCCAATGGAATTTAAGCTCCATGAGGCCAGGTGCCTTTGGATGTTTTGTTCGCTGGCATTTAGAACATCTCACACTTAACAGGCACACTTAACTAATGAATTGTTCCCCTGTACCTACCTCCAGGCTTGTCTGACGGTTTGCCATGTCTGCCCACAACTAACCTGCTTTATTACAGGGCAACAAAAAGATGAGTTAGAATGTTCAGAGACTGTTTCCTCAGGAGACTTAGTGGGACCCTTCTAGCTTGTCATCCACTTCTGTTTGCTGGGCTTTCTCCACAGTTCCCAGCATCTCTCCTAATTAACTTTCCACAGAATCATCAACTTTAAATTTTTCATATTTTCAAGAGAATTTCAAACACAGAGCAAGAAAGCGAGTGTGTGAAAATGGAGAAAGACGAGCAGGGCCATACCACACGGGCCAGTCTTCTTCCCTCGGCATAGACCAGCACAACCTAAACCAAGGCAGTTTCCAAGGTAGCTGTAGTCCCACAGCAGTCTCTGCTTCAGTAGGGCAGAGGTGGGTGATGGTGGTGCCAGGGGTAGACCCAGCCCCGTTTAGCTTGCCTGAACTTCTAGGCCCCTGATGGAGGCCAGCCCTAAGACCTTGATCCTGGGACCCCTGGCAATTATGACACAGACGGCTATTGAGCAACTACCATTTGTCAGAAACTCTGCCACGTGTGTTATGCGTACCACCTTAGATGTGATGCAGGACAGGACAAATTCTCCCAAATGCGGGAAACTCAAGTCCTGCACCGAGAGAGAAAAGGGTTCTTTGCTGAATGAGAGAGAGGATTCAAATGCCTGCCAAAGTTAGCCAAAAGGAAAGTTTATTAGAGAAGAGAATGAGCAAAAGCAAGAGAAAGCCAAGACAAAAAGCCAAGATGACAAAAAAAAAAAGAAAGCAAGCAAGAAAGCAAGCAAGCAAGCAAGCAAGCAAGCAAGCAAGAGAAAGAAAGAAAGAAAGAAAGAAAGAAAGAAAGAAAGAAAGAAAGAAAGAAAGAAAGAAAGAAAGAAAGAAAGCAAGCCAGCCAGGCTTCATTTTCAGGAATCCAGTTTACATATCATTCTTAGTCTCTGTGAATTAGAAACTAAGTCTTTAAGACTTTTCCCATTTTCCTTTGATGGTATGGGCATTCGGTGAGAAGGATAAGAGTGTGCAGCGTGCAAGGCCTGCTGGCAGTTCCCAGCCCTTGACCCACAGGTTCTCCATGGTTTTAGGGAATGAATGATTTTATTTTGTGTAGGGTGCCACTTAAAGACTTTGTTTTTCCTGTTTTCCCTTCACAGATGTGGGGAAATGGTCTGTTAGCAATCCCAACAGAAATCTTCCTTTGTTCTTCGGGTTTCCTCATGGTCTGGCTGTAGGGCTGATCAGCATTTTGCCTTCCCTGAATATAGCTTGATTTAACATTTTAGTTCTCTTGCCTCCTCCCTACTTTAGATGCACTATTATCCCATTTCACATATGAGGAGACTGAGGCTCAGAGAAGCTAAGTAACTTGCCTAAGTTGTCACAACCCGTAAAGGAAAATAGGACTTGAACTCAGAACCATTTGACTTCAAAATCTATACTTAAGCTACTATAATGAACAGAAAAACGGCCTCTGTTTTGTAGTAGTTTAATGACAGCTCACGCAACATCCCTGCTTAGCTGCATGGACCAATGATAGATTTTCGAATGTTTTTAAAGGGTAAAAAAAAAAATCATAGGGCACTTTACTATGCACAGAGCACTATTATCATTTTGAAATTTCTAGTAATGGAAAAATTAGACTCGGGAGTTTCTTAGGTATGACTGAAATAAGTTACCAAGTTGTTGAGAAAGAAACATTCCTAACAGACATAATAAGCATATTATATTGAAAATGCGTTAGTGACTGCGGCATCTTTCTGAAGTTCGTCTTTGCCCTTGCTCTTGTAGTTCTCCCTATCCAACACATGGTGGCATCACTTGCCCATGCTTTTACAGCCATGAGGCATCCAAATAGAAGTGATTGCTACTTTGGGTAAGAGTTAGATTCTGGAAACATTTTACCTTCATAACTGAATTTTCCACAGAAAACTGATATCTATCACTATTTTGTACACAAAGGTAAGCAGAGTACAGTACAGAGTTCAGAGTACAGTAAAGCTAGAAAGATCTGCAGCATTAATATGTTTAATAACAGGTCTCTTTGACATCTACTTTAACCAACACAATTGTTTTAGACGAGTACTACTTCTTTTTGCAGTTTTATATTTCATTTATTTATTTATTACCTGTTTACTTATTTTTATTTTTTTAAATTAAATTTATTGAGGCAACATTAGTCAATAAAATTATATAGGTTTCAAGTGTGAAATGCTATAGTACATCATCTGTATATTGATTTATGTGTTCACCACCCAAAGTCAAATCTCCTTCCATCATCATATATTTGACCCCCTGTATCCTTTTCTACTTCCCCCTCTCCCCTCTTTCCTTCTAGTAACCACTAAACTGCTGTCTGTGTCTATGAGTCTCTGTTTGTCTTGTTCATTTCTCACTTTCAGTTTTATAGCCTACATATGAATGAAATCATACGGTTCTCAACTTTTTCTGTCCGACTTATCTGGCTTAGCATGATAATCTGAAGACCCAACCATGTCATCGCAAATGGCAGTATTTCATCTTATAGCTGAGGATGAATACTACTTTTAATACTACTTTTAAGAGTACTACTAGAACTCACTCAGCTAGTTATCTTTGAATAGAAGTTAAACCTAACGTACTGCATTGGCTTAGTGGTGTCCTACTGTATATTTTATTAGACAACTTGCAGATAATCTAGTTCTATCCTATAAATGTTCTCTTTTTAAAACTATATCTCACAGAAATACCTGTGAAGAGGACTTTATCCTTACATTGTAATAACTTAATTTTATTGCCAGGAGAACATATTTATGTGGTTACATTTTGTACAAATATAAATTATGCACATTTAAAATAATACAACATGAAATATTAATAATGCCCAACTTTATCAATGAAATTTTTAAAATAATAGTGTCTTCCACATTAAAAATTCCTCAGGAATTGTACAATCCTTTTATCAGGAATAAAGACTTGTGAACTGGGCTTATATTATTCACTCATTAGGCATTCATTCAACAAATATTTATGAAGTGGCTTCTCCATAGCAGGAACTATTCCAGGCTCCAGGGATACAGCCATAAACACAACAGACAGAAATCCTTCCTGGTGCTCACAGAGCTTACATGCTAGGGCAGAGAAGGGTGCAGGTAGAGGAGAGGGAGACAAATAGGAAATAAGTCGGTGCAGATGGAATACTAGATTGCATTCATGCTTTAGGGGAAAATAAAGCAGGGAGACAAACTGGAACAGTGTACATGTGAGGGTGGGGGAGTTACCTACCTCAGTGGGCAGGTGACAACTGAATGAAGGCCTGTAGAAGGGATGGCTTGCCTGGGCCATGGGTTATCTGGAGAAAGGGTGTTGCCGATAAGGCGCAGAAAATGTTGGTGAGGCAGAGTGTCCCTGGCCTATTCCAGAGAGTGCAAAGGGGTCAGTGATGTCACAGTGGAGTGAAGGAGACCAACTTAGCAAGTAAGCCAACACACACTATCCTTTGTCAAGATCTGTCTAGAATCAGCCAAAGTTTGGACTACGTTTGAAAATCTTCAGGAACACATCTCTTCCTTAAATACAACTTACTTCTCCTTGTGTGATTAGAAATTAATACATGTTAATAAGGAAGCTAAGGAATTTCTCACAGTCTATGATCTAGAGCTTACTTAAACCTAGAAATGTCAAGCCCACAAAATGCACTAGGATTGCAAAAGCAGCCGCAGGTTCCTTTTTCTCAAGATTCTTGTGTAGCTAAGGATATAAAATAACAACACAATGGCAGGACACATGCTAGAAAAGAGATATAAAAGATCCAGAAAGAAACTGTGATCACAGTAATCCAGAGGGGCCTTTGAAATCCCAAATGGAACACTGCAGCCAGCCCCCACTGTCCTGCCTTTCCCTTTCTGCCCACTGAGAGGAGCTCTTGGCCTGTAGCTATGCAGGAGGAGGGCATGGTTTCAGAATTGCCATCCGGATAAGGATTTAGCACACTTCTGAGGAGAGACTTTCCGGATTTGGAAAAAGGAAAAAAAAAAAACCTCTTCTCCATATCCCCCATCAAAATAAGAGATGAAAGAAGACAGTTTTAGCCTGGCAAATAAGAAAATAAACAAATACTTGAAATGGATAAGTTTTTCTTTTTTAAATGTGTTTTTGCAAAGAGTTTTTCTTCCCTGAAAAACAAAATACTAAAATAGCAAGTTATGGTTTCATTTATAACTCCTTCCAAGAGGAAATCTAATAATAACAACAAGTTCCCATTGGATTCCAGAGTATTTCATAATGTAAATATATTTGTATCCACTGGGGAAAGAAACCTGCCCTGAGCCAGGTATTTCTCATTTAAATTGGTGATTTAATACATTTGCATTTTTCCTCTTCTTTTACCTTGAACAACCTCTCAAACTGAGGAGAAGCTTTAGATTCTACAGCTGTATATCGATCGGACTGAGCCTCTTCAGCTACTGATACAAAATATGAAAAGGTGATGGCAAAATGACTTGCTATGCTTTATTATAAATCCTGTCAGAAAAAGTTTGTCTCTCACCAAGTTTCATCTTATTTATACCAAATGTTTATATGTTGAGAGAGCAGAGCTATATAGTGGAAAGTGAAAAGGCCTATAGTTACTCATACTTTCCAACCTCAGCTGTGTTTCTTATAGGACTTAAATTATTTGGCCTCAGTTTTCTCTTCTATGAAATAGAGGTAATAATAATGTGGTGAATTAAAAAAAGGCAGTTAAATCTCTGACACTCATCCTATTGAGAGGTAGAGTGTGTCCCCTCTCTTGAACTCCTGGGGGTGGGAGGGGGAGGTTTCTGTGACTACTTTAGCCAACAGAACACAAAGGAAGAGGCCCAGGCCTCAGAGCGAGGCAGCGCCCCCATCCTGTCACCCTGAGCAGGCCAACCACCCCGAGGCTGCCATGAGGTGAGGAAGCCTAAGCTTACCAGGAAAGGATCTGAGTGCGGAAGGAGAGGTGCCCAGCCAGCCCCAGCTCTGCCAGCCCCCTGCCATTGAAGTCATCCCAGCTGAGGGCTCGGACATCAGGAAGCAGGGGAGAGCTCTTTTGACGGTGCCCTATCTACATTCCTGTCCACACTATCATGAGACACGATAGTACCAAGTTGTTGTTTTAAGCCCTTTAAGTTTGGAGATAGTTTGTGAAGCAATAGTACGTAAGGGCACTAAGTGTCTATCCTGTGGAGCTACTGTCAGTTTTACAACCGACTCGCTGAAGCACTGGGCCCAGAGCTGACACCTAGTGCGCGTCCAGCACGTGGTGGCCATTGTCATTGCTGCCTTTGTGTTTTCTTTCCACAGGGCAGTTTTTTAGAAATGCGAATAGAGAATCCACTCTGAGCTCACAGAAGGCATTGAAATCCCTTGCACCTGACTCGCGTGAGAGTCCACGGGCTTTGGGATTGCAAATCCTCCCTAGCCTAAGCAAGTCAGGTGCAAGGAGAGCCACTAAGCCCAGCCATTGCTGGCACTTGCATTAAACTCGTGCTTTCTCAGTGAGCAAGACGTGCTGGCCCTGCATTCCAGGGACATCATAGGCATGTACAGCACAGCTCCATGCTCGTCTTTTTCTCTCCTGTAAATCTCTTCAATTACCCAAACTCAGTAGGCAACTAAACACAATTGAGTTTAAAGAAGATATCTTCTATAAATGCAACTGTTAATGCCCAGGCTCCATGGAGGAGTTGAGAGCTCGCCAGCCAGGCTGAAAGTCCAAACAATCATGGTCCCCACAGTCCCCAAGGGACCTTATCTTTTGGTCACAGATATTTAGGGAACACTTTCAATGATGACACTAGACCTCCTGGGACCATCGAGGCACTGGTAATATTAGAGAATATTCTGAATTTGGTGAATTTATAGAACTCCGAATCCCAGAAAACTCTGTGTGCTGATTTTTAAATTTATCCCATGTAGGCTCATTACTCTGCATCTCTGCTGCCACTGGCACCTTCTCTTGCCTGGAGCACTGGCCAATCTACTCCTACTGAGAGGTCATCTGGCTGCCACTGTGACCTCCTCGGAATCCATCATCCCCTCTGCAGTACAGCCTTCTTAAAGCACAAACGTCACTGTGCGATCACAGCATTCCATTTCAACAGCTTCAGGATTCCATGTGGACAGAAGAAAATGTAGCAGCTCCTGAGGACTCAGGTACCCAGTTCTGGCCGGGGACCTGTGTCTGCCCCACCTATGATACTAAAGGCTAGTGACAGGTGCTTTGCCCCTCTTCAGAGAGTAAGGGACTAGGGAAGAGTGGATGATGAAGGCGAGGGTCATGTGGCCAAAAGCAGTGGAAGCAGATGAACCCGACTTAGAGGCAAAGTCAGGGTCTTTGGCTTAAGGACTTCACATTTCTCATCCTCCTCCTCTGGGTCCTAACCTGGGAATCTCTGGACCAGTTAAAGTTACTAGGACTGTGACAAATAACTTTGGATGCTGTGGTTCTTTGGAACCACTTGGGGGAAAAAGGAGAAATAGCTAAAAGCGAAGAACGAAAAAGCAAAAACTAGGAGGGGAAAGACGTCAGCCAACACTCACGTGTCCCCAACAAAGCTGGGGTCTGGCAATTTAATTCCGTGCGGAGGCTTACAGACGCCTGTTCCCCAAGGAGTACAGCTGTGCATCGGGGCTCCCACATGGCCGCTGGGGCCACCTCCATCCCACTTGGAAAGTAAGCTTCTGTTTCCCTGCTCTGCTCCACACCATCTTCCTGTTTCCCACATTTCAGGCTTCTCCTGTCACTCCGACTCATGTTTTCAGTTCCTCCTTCAGAACTGCAGCATACGGCTCCAGGATTCCCACAGGCACACAGGCCCCAGCTCACCCCACTCTCCCCACTGGCCTCATTACCTTTGGAGGGACACTCCTCGTGCAGCTTCTCTTTGCCCTTGGTTGGCTTTCTGCCACCCACCGAGTATTGTTCTGGGGACATAAAGACAAGTGAGCTAGAAATTTCCATCTAATGGGCTACACTTAGAACACTGAGAGCTCCACGGACAGATGGGATGGTTATGAGGATGTCGTGTGTTTGTGAACAGCTCTAGGAAGAGTGTCTACATTAGCAACTATTTATTCTTTCTCTGTTTGCAGAGATTTTTCTGATCTTGTAGACAGAAAGGCCCTTGTCCTAAGGCTGGCGTGAAGAGACAGCAGCAACCCAGCTGAGCAAACGTCTCCTCAAGGTGCTCGCAGCTTTAAAAGCTGTAGAATTAACCACTGAAGAACATTAATTTTACGATTTTGACTTGTAAGTCTAAGACTGGACCTAGAAGTTAGGTAAGCATTGACCAGCAGGTGACTTACACTTTAAAATACAGGGTTAAGTCTTTGATATTCAAAATCAGCTCTCAAGTAAATTCTCTTACTGAAATATGATCTCCTCTATCTTATTTATTAAAAATATAAATTCAAAAATATGGAAAAACTTAGAAACATCAACTTTTCCTGTATCAACTTATCAAGACTCTTTGGTTGTCATTAGAAGCCCTGCTGTAAGCATGGCTTCCCGCTTTGGACTGGCTCTGTGTCAAGTTTGGCCAAGTTGGTGCTCTTGGTTCCCAAAGACCAGCTTTGGCTGCCCACTCTTCAAGAAATGAAAAGAAAAGACATAGAGTTTCCCACTTGTTGCTGGGACTATCTGCTTAATTTTCCCAGACAAGATCCTTTTTTGCTGCCTTCAGAATAAAGATTTTGCTTTCTGTTTCTCAGGCAAGCATTGGCTGTCTTTGCACAGAGGAGCACTTACAATTAACTTTGCTCTTGACAATAGTTTCAGATAGAGAATTAAAGTAACATAACCAAATATTCTGAGTTGAATCAAAAACTAGTTTTTTGAAGCTAGAGTTCTGCTGACTTTATTGCCAGTGTTATGATGAAATATGTTTATTTCATTTCAAATTTTGTAATATTCTGTAACTTTGAACTCTGTCTGGGGCAGTTTCTAATGAAGCCTATGGTTGGCGGAGAAAATGAGACATCCATGTTTACATATTCATCCAGAACATATTTGCAAAGTGCTGAGGTCCACGATACAGACACAGCTTGGGCAAGTAGGCATGGTTTCTTCCCGCAAGGGGCTCACTCTGTAGCCAAAATGACAGGTGTTAAATAACATTTTTTAAAATTACAAAAAAGTGCTGCCAAGGAAATAAAGCCTGTCTAGGAGTGGGATGCAGGGTGGGTTAGGGAGGGATGAGCGTGAGTATAATCACAAACAGCTCAGGAAAAAGTTAGAGATGAGAGTCTAAGGAAGAGGATGCATGAATCGGTAAGTAAGCTGCTGAGACTGGGACCCTAGTGCCCATGAGCTCCACTTATACTTTAGGTGTGAATGTGGACCTATGAGCAACCAGGCGCATGACACTTACCAACTAAATAGATGATGCTTTATCAGCATGTTACAGATTACATCTCAAATCCTGAAAAATTGGCAGAAAAGATTGAGAAATAATAATATAAAAATTGGATGAAAGAAACACCAGGTAACTCTGGCATTTTTCACATTTGAAGGTTGTTTTTTTAGAATGATTGGTTTTTGAATGATTGGTGATTCATATGTGGTTAATGTAAAAACACAAAGTTGAACTGAGGAAACACTTTAATTGGGAGAAGGCAATAGAAGAAGAGAGATAACTGGAAATAGAAAAAGAGCTGAATTTGGGTTGACTCTTGATTTATAAGCCATTCCAGAAAAGAGATGGTCGCTTCTTAACACTACAGTAAAAAAAAAAAGTGCTTGCTTCTTGTGATGAAATCCACCCCAGCTCATGCCGATACAAAAGGTGAAGAGGATGTGTAAGAGTCTCTTTTTAACTTGTTTAGGGGCCATCACCCTTTCTTCCTATTTGGGAGCAGGCTGTGACCCAGCCAAGAGGGAACCTTCTGTTAAAGTCTAGGACACTAGTTAGTAAGACAAAGAAAAAGCTTTGTGATATAAAACATACACACACACAGACACATATACACATACAAACACACAAATACATACATATCAAACATGCACACACGTGTGCATGTGCACACACACACACACACACACACACACAACCTCTCTTAGAGAGAGCAGGGGGTTCCTAGAGAAGAAGTTGGCTTGGATTAAGGACTTAAAAAAACCCTCTGCAAGAAAGTGAAGAAAGAAAGAGAAGTTAGGAGAGAAAGGATGCATCTAAGGGACTCAGTTCTGGAAGGCCCATCATTTATGGGGTAGTACAAGGGAATACTTTGTGACCTAGGGAAATAAGAATTCTATCCTTAGTATTTCTGATATTATACTATGGCTCTGAGGTCCAGCTGACTCTTTGTAAAAAATATGATCAATGTCTGATATAATTGATCAGGGGTAGACTCTCTAAGTGGGAAAATACTGGGAAAAAATGATTCTCCAATGCCAACCATTTTATGAGAGAGTTGGGATGAAGGGAGATAACACTGAGGCAGATTAACTTTGGTGGAGAGAGAAAGAGACCCATGAGGCTGGCCACATCAAGACCTGCCAGCAGTAGGGACAGTAAGATGAACTCCCTGACTGTTATCCCATTCCCACTCCTGCCTCCACAATAGTTTGTTCAAGAACATCCTTGAATATATAAAAAAGCAAAAGGCCTTCTACATGGAGGTTACACAGTAAATGGTTTTGCTATAAAGAAGTAGAGCTTAAACTTGGATAAGCTTAACAAAAACCATCACATCAAATATTTGGTAGAACATACTCTGCATGCAATCTGCATGTTTGAGCATTTATTGACATCTGATAATAGCATGCTATTATTATGAGGACACTCTGGGAACAGATAATTAAAATCCTTTGATGGGAATGCAACCTTGTATTTATGGCTTATGTAACTGGGAGACAATCTGCCTTTCATTAGCACGTAATAACATCTCATTTTTATGGGACATTCCTTCAGTTGGATTCCTTAATTAAATTTAACTGAAGGATGAAAAGTCAACTTTGCTACACAAAGACCTGGAAAGAAGAACACTGCATGTAATATGGCAATCAAACATGGATTCTACATACATCAAATATACACACAAATAAGACAATTATGTTTTCTGAAGATCCCTGAATCAGTGAGGGCTAATTTCAGATGGACCCAGGAATTTAAATTTAAGTGAAAATTTTCATACTAAGAATAAATGTAGGGCAGACCTGGAATATGCACACAGACATCATTACCTCTTCTAAAAAATACACAAATGTCATCCAGCTCAGTCAGTAGCATGCAAACATTATCTAGCTTCCATATTTCTGAATGGGAGTGTACTAGATTGAAAAATAAATAGGCAGATTCGTCTTCATTGAATAAGCCTCTCAAAAGAGAATCTCCCTCTGCTGTCAGAAATTGTTCTTTCTCCTGAGCAATTTATTCAAGTCATGTGAAATTTTAAGTCACGTTACCATTTGGGCTTCTACAAAGCCTGACATTAAATATGGCCACCCTCTAGTGAGGATCCAAGATTTGCTAGCACATCTTGAGGATACCCAGGCCATGTCTGGATTATTCTTGTTTTTGTAGCCCTACATTCTGTATACCCAGATGCAGTCAGGTATTTTTATATTCTGCTTGATCTTGTTAAATTGTAGGTATTTCCATAGCTGCCTTGAATAATTTTTGGAATAAATTGGGATAAAAATAAGTAAATAAAGAACACTGATTGCAAATTAAATTTAACTCAAACAATTTGACCATACTAAACCAATGCAGGAAGATCTAAATTAATGCAGTAAGATCAAAGCCAAGAATACAGTTCAAGCATTCAAAAGAGCAAATAATAAAGCACTAAGATAAGCAACAGTATAAGTTTATAACTACTACTCTGCTTCAAAAATATCCCCTTGCTATCAGATCAAGGTAATGTTCCCTATTTTATCTTCCCATGAAAAGATATAAAACTTAAAACTTTTTGGTCATTTATGGAAATGAAACCCAGTTGTCCTGTCTCCAGTGATTCCCTAACATGCCCTAATGACTTGCCCTGCAGACTGACCTTGATCTTACTGCAATTAAGTATCTTCTGGGAGCTCCGATAAACACTGAATCTGTCAAAGGTAAAATATTTTAACAAGTATCTTCATGCAGAATCTTTTATTTTGTATATTATATATGATACATGCCTTAGATGCTAGACATGAGAGAGATAAAGTGGATGTTACATAGGAATAGCTTCCAGATAGAATAGCTATATACATAAATTATTTGTTTATAAAAACTCTGAATCTTCTCAGGTTCTTACAGCAATTTATTTGAGTTCTTATATTTCTACACTATGCAACATAAAAGAAACAATTTCAGCATCTAAATCTTTAAGAACACCAATGCAAAAAATGAATGTAAGTCTTATTTTTAAAACTGTAACTTGTTGATTACACAAGAATGATTTAGAATAAGGGAAGTTGTGGTACTAATACAGAATTGGGGCCATGGGTGGAAGAAGGCTGATTTCATCCTAATACTAAAAAAAATTTTTTTAAATTACAAGTGTTCAGAAATAGAATGACATGCCTTGAAGATTTCAGCCATGTCTCTGGAAATGTTCCAGCTAACACTGGATGTAATTATGACATACAGCACTGAGGGGCTATCACTTCATTGGGTTTGTAGTAGGACTATAAATTCAAAGGTTCTTTGAACGTAAAATCCTCTATTTGTTGCAACATATTTGTTATTCCTAAATTTGTGGGACGGCATAGCCTAATAATCAGTTTACTTAATATTGGCCATGAAAAAATAAGTGAATAACTATGAAAATATTTGAGCTTTAGAATAATTAAAGTCACAGCATCTAGGATGAGCTAACCTGCACGTACCATTGTGTCGTAGCATGACTCCTAATAAAAAGCAGGTAGAATAACTATTTTTAAACTTGTTTGTTAATAGATGTTTGCATGTGTGACAGAATTTTGTATGAGAGCTACTTTCATCTTATCATAGTGCCTGGTAAGAAGATGGCAGAATCACAGATTGTGGGGCAGGGTTGTGAAGTCACAAGTCACCTAAATATGCCAAAAATAACCTGAAATTATAAAAAGCCAAGTTCTCCTTCCAAATATTATTCTTGAGTCTTTTCTAAGAGGTAGGACATGATAAAACAGTATTAGACTCCAGCTTGTTATTCATAAACGGTACTATTTTACAGAACCAGATCCTAAAATTTATTAGAAGAAAGAAAGACTTGAGTTTTAAAGACATTGTCAATAAATGAATAGATTTTATCTTGAGGCAATCAAGGGTATAATATAATATGGAATAATCCTACTTCAGTGTTCATCAAAAAAGTATGTAAAGAAAATTTGATTCAGAGGTTTAGCAAGCAAGGTCTTGGACTTTCAGCACAGAGACCTTTTTCTGGGATCAATATAAATTGTACTATTAAATACAAAACATAAATAACAGTTCTAGAAAAATTTAGGTTAAAATATTGTTACATGACTAAAAATAGTACTGTAAGGAACTCCAAAACTACCCCCATCCACTAAAGCAATGCTTACGCTAGCAAAACCTGTCAGAATTAACTTGTTTTGATTTCTGAAATCTAATTTAAAAATTTATAACAACCAAGGGAATGCTTAAAGAAGAAAGAAGCTGCTGAAATTTAGTAACATGTAATTGTGATGTGTTGACTTACCTGCCTCTGATCACCATTCCTCAGCAGGCAGGGCCCTGGCCCGGGGAGAGCAGCCAGGACCTTGTTCTCAGAGAACTGAGTTGTGGGCACTGATCTATCTGGTGCCTCCCCTCAGGCCTGGCCCGGGGGGATAACCTTTGTTTTCCCACCCTGTAGCTTTCTCATGGTTGCATTGGCCTCCTGGGAAACATTTGTCAAATGCATCTAAAGTCAAATATACTAACATCAGCCATCAATGGGCAAGCAGCAGACAGACAAAAAAGCCAGGGAAAGAATAGGTGGAGAAGAAGAGCCATTAAGGAACAAGGGCTTTAAAAAGCTCCCATGTGTACCAGCGAATTTCGAAGCCCAGAGCTAGATACATATTCAGAAAAGACCTGAGAAGATCCTAAGCTTTCAACTCTGACCAACCTTAATGCTCCAGATAAGCAGGAAGTAAAGGGGAAGACCGAATTATTAACAGCCTGACTAAATGCGAAAAGTGTCCCAACAAAAGCCAGGAAAGTACTTTTATTTTCTTTCTCTCCAGACATTTAAGGAAATATCTGTCTAATGACGAATCTAACAGAACTGAGACATGAGTGACAAAGAATACAGTTTTCACAAAAATAATTTACAAAAGTCACTAAGCAAGCAACTCCAACCTACAACTTACAGTAACAACAAACCCAGGGCAAGGAAGCAAATCTGATTTCTAGAATTATTACATTAAAAATATCTAATTTGTAACAAATATATGAAGCGCGTAAAAAACAAAACAATAAAGTCCATTCATAAGAAAAAATGAAATTAATGAAACTGACCCTAATAACACGTTAAATGTACTATGTACTAGACAAAGACTTTGAATCAACTGTCTTAAATATGCTCAACTCGCTAAAGAAAACCATGGGCAAATAACTAAAAAAATAACAGAAAGATTATGTCTCACCAAATTAAGCCTATAAATAAAGGTAGAAATTATTTTAAAAAAACCAATATTCTAGAACTTAAAAATATGATAATAAAAATGAAAATATCTCTAGAGAAGTACAATAATATATTAGAAGAGGCAGAGCAAAAACCCCCATGAACTTACAGATATAGCAGTTGAAATTATCCCATCTGAGGAGAAAGTAAAAATAAAAATAAAAATGAACACAGCTAAAGAGACACGTGGAACACCATAAAATATACCAATAAATGCATAACATGAGTCTTAGAAAAAAAGAGACACAAAAACAATATTTGAAAAAACAATGGTCTAAAATTCCCACAATAAGAAAATATACGTAAATCTCCAGATCCACTAGCTCAGTGAATTCCAAGTAGAACGAATTCAGAAACCAACACTGACACAATCAGACAAAGACAAGTAATGTCAAGGCGGCTTAGCCCTACCTGGGAAAGGCTGTAGGAGGCCTCCTGCCCAAGGTGCAAGGGAAGATTTCTAACAACCTGAAGACTCCAGGAGAGAACGTCAAACCTTCTCCTTGAGAGAGGAAGCCAGTAGGCTCCCTGCCTGAAGTGGAGGAGGAAGATATCCATAAGGATTCAAGCCGCATACCATGTCTTTGGAGGCATGTATCGACTACAACCAAAGACAAAATATAAGGTTGTGAAGACTCCAGTCACTTCAGGAAAAAGGATTCAAGAAGAAAGGGATTCCCAAGGCACTAGTGATAACTTGGACTTCATTCAGAAACTACCTACGGTGAAGGTAAACAGGCCTGAGAAGCTGCTGTGGTCCAAAGCCGACTGGGCCCAGCCGCGGGAGGTCCTAACCTACGCAGCACTGGTGTGGCCAGAGCACCCATCGCCCTGGGTCCGGCCTTGCTGCCATTTACTTCTGCCCTTGAATGGATGCCTCCTTACAACTAAAGCCAAGAGCACTGTCTTCACCTTAGCAAGAGGAGGAAGCTGGATTGACCAGACGCAGAATGAACTCGAAGACGCGTGTCTTCTCTGGTTCTAAGAGTGCCTGTCTCCCCAAAATGATGACCTTGCACCATTGCATCCCGGTCCTTTGAAACAACCTCAATTCACTTTTTCAAGTGGGAGGAGTCCCATATTCTCTTCTGGAACCCTTTCTGGAGACATGTACACTGGATCAGCTACATCCCAAAGAGAAATGCAACAGTGTACTAGTGGAAGCAACAGATTAATTATGGAAAATGCACTGTCACCATCACTTTCAGAAAGAAAGGCCACAAGGGCCTGAGTCTTGGCATAAGATGTAACGGCGGCTCTAGAATGCCCGAGAACGGCGGCTACGACAAATGACGCTGAAGATCCGATCTGCACATGCCAGTAGGCCAAAGGCCAACTGTCCAAAATGATATCTTTCAACTCCTTAGAAAGAGGAGGATCAGCCACCAGGAGAAAGTCGAGGTAAAGCCAGCCCCATGCCCCACAGGGAGCAGCTGTGCTCTCTGTGGCTGTGGAGGCGGCGACAGCTTTGACCCCATACCTCAGAAGTCGGCCTGTGACGGCTCAAGCGCCAGCAGTACTCACTTGGCAAGGGTGCTCAGCAGCAGGAAAGCCTGTGAAGCAGATTGCCCCCATTATGGCCAAGACCATTAAAGACTTGAAGAATAAATTCTCCTGACGATAAATCTGGGTCCTGGCCTTGGAGGTGGAATGAGGGGTGGGGTACGGGGGCATGGGGGTTGGGGGTGGAAGACAGGGCGGGGGGAGAAATACAAGGACAGTCGGGGTGAGGGAACGGTACTTCCACGGGTGACCAGAATCTTGGGCTTCGGAGGAACTTTTGGACTCTGACTCCTGTAGTTGTCCACTGTCGCCCCTGTGAACCTCGGTGTCACAGCCACTGCTTCTCTGCCTGGAGAGTATGTGTGCCTGTGTGTGTGTGTGTGTGTGTGTGTGTGTGTGTGTGTGTGTACGCCTTTAGGAATGGATCTGGAAGGATACATGAATATAGGTGAAGGGTCACCCTTAGTGTATCTGAATTGTGGGATGTGGTGTTATTTATCATTAATTTCAACTTGATTGATAGTGCTCTATAACCAATCATGCCATATTGGGCTGAACAATATATATACTCCTGAGAAGATCAATCACAATCATAGCTGTCACGGAATTCTTAGATCTAATAAATCCCAAGATTAGCGATATCTTTACAATCCAGAATGAGAGGGGAAATGTAGAGACCTCAATAAATAATGTTAAAACAACTGACTCCTGTAAACATCAGTACTCACATGTCACAGGCACTTCCTCCTTGCCTGGAGAGTGAGTGTGCCTGTGTGTGTAGATACGCACATAGAACAGGGGATGGAGGGATGCATGGGTATGCACTAAGGCTCATCTTTGGTTAATACCTTAGCATATCTGGGGAGTGGGCATCTCTGTTGATTACTAGTCACTTTTGTAAACTGGTAGATTGGTGACTGTGTCAGCCATCTTGAAACAAATCCCTTTCTCTGTCTAGGCTTCAACTCATCACCCCCTTCAGAGATGTGTGTGCACTGTTCACAGGGGACCTAAACTCCTTAGACTGAAATGACAGCTTGCCCTCTTCCTGTCACATGACCGCATATAGGTTACATGTAGCTTACAGGCCTCAGATTGCTCATCCAGAAAAATGGGGATAATGTAGGGGACCCTGTGTCCCAGGTCCCACCTGCTCAGGGAAGTGAGCAGGCCCTCAAGGGGCCAGGAACTTTTGAGTTCCTGTGGAGAGGCTAGCCTATGCCATGGGGTCAGGGAGACAGGACATCAAGTTGTGCAGGGGCTATGGGGTGCATCTGGCCCAACCCCGACCCTTAGCAGCTGGGTTAGAGTTCAAGAGACTCTCCATCCCCCCTGTCTCAGTAGTCCTTCTTGTAGAGACCAATGTCAGTGTGACACACAGTCTGTTACCTGCCCAAAAGCCAGCACGTCAGAAGCCTGGCCAGGGACCCACTGTCCAAAAGAGACAAAGAAAGAATCTTGAAAGCAGCAAGAGAGAAGCGAATCTTCACATTCAAGAAATCTTCAATAAGATTAACAACTTATTTCTCATCAGAAACCATGAAGAACAGAAAGCAGTTTGATGGCATATTTAAATTCTGAAAGAAAAATAGTTGAGTTTTTCCTGATAGGTGGTCTGAGCCAGACTCCTTACAGATGAATCTGGGATGAGGGGCATCTGTCACCCAGGAAAGCCAATTTTTCTCATCCCAAGACATCCCTGACAGCTCCCATAGAACTCCCAAGATCCCATGAGATTGGACTTCCTCTGGAAAATGTGGTCATGGGTTCAGCATCTGGGCTTGATCCTGCCATTCTCTGAGCCATCCATGCGACTCAGCACATCTCATCCCATTTTATCCCTGCCCTTCCATCAGACCCATGCTTTCTCCCCTCAAACACTCAAAGTCACATAGCACACCCTGTGGACTCCAATCACACCCTGCTGCCTTCTTGAGAAACCCAATACTCAATCTACCTGAAGCAAAAAGAAAATTTGATAAAGAGTCAATCAATTAAGAAGATATTACGATCATAAATATACACTCTCTTAACAACAGGCCTTCATAATATCTGATGCAAACACTGATGGAATGGAAGAAAGAAATAGTTCTATAATCATAGTTTGAGATTTCAATACCTCACTTTCATTAATGGATAAAACAACTAGACAGAACATCAATAAGGAAACAGAAGACTTGAACAACACTATAAATCAGCTAGACCTAACAAACACTTGTAGACAACGCTCTACCCAACAATAGCAGAATACACATTCTTTTTAAGTACACATGGAACATTCTCTAGGATGGTCATATGATAGGCCACAAATAACCACCAATAAATTTTAAAATATTGAAATCATACAAAGTATGACCATAAGGGAATGAAACTAGAAATCAATAATAGAAAAAAAAACTAGAAAATGTACAAATATGCGAAAATTGAACAACACAAAGAAGAAATTGCAATAGAAAATAAGAAAATACTTTGATACAAATGAAAACAAAAACACAACATGCTAAAATTTATAGAATGCAGTGAAAGCAGTGTGCATGGGATCATTTACAACTGTGAATGGATACATTAAAAAAAAAGGAGCTTTCAAATTGATAACTGTCCACCTTTACGAACAAGAAAAGCAAAGCAAACCAAAACCAAAACTAGCAGAAGAAAATGATAAAGATTAGTATAGAGATAAATGAAATAAAAAACCAAATATATAGAGTGAAATTTCTTTGAAAAGACTAGAAAAATTGAAAAGCTAAGAAAAAAGCATTTAAATTACTAAAATCAAAAATGAAAGTACCAACCTTATAGAAATAAAAAAGATCGTAAGACAATACTATGAGAACTTGTACATCACAAATTAGATAAGCTAGATGAAATAAACAAATTCATAGAAACAACAAACTACCAAAGCTGACTGAAGAAGAAATAGAGAATCTCCTGACCTCTGATAAATAAAGAGATTGAATCAGTAATCAAAACCTGTCAACAAAGAAAAGCCTGATGAATTCTACCAAACATTAAAAAATTTAAAACCCAAACTTCTCAAACTCTTCAAAAACTAGAAGAGAAAGGAACACTTTTTAACTCATTTTATGAGGCCAGCATTACCCTGATACCAAAGCCAGAAAAAAGACATTACAGGAAAAGAAAACAACAATCCAACATCACTGATGAATATAAATGCAGAAATCCCCAACAAAATACTAGCAAACTGAACCCAGCAGCATATTAAACATATTATACACCATTACCAAGTGGAATTTATCCCAGAAATGCAAAGGTGGTTCAACTTAAGAAAATCAGTCGATTTAATACACTACATTAAATAGCAAAGAAGGAAAAGCACACAGACATGATCATCTCAATTGATGAAGAAAAAGCATTTGATAAAATCTAACACACGTTCATGATAAAAACACTTAGCAAACTATAAATAAAAGGGAACTTCCTCAAAATGATACAGGGCATTTATGGGGGAAAAAACACACAACTGACGTTATACTCAGTGGTGAAAAACTGAAAGCTTTCCTCCAAATGTCAGGAACAAAACAGGGATCCCTACTTTTGCCACTTATATTCAAAGTTTTAGTGGATATTCTATCCAGAACAATTAAGAAAAAAAACAAATAAAATAAAATTGTAAAGAAAGAAAGAAAACTATCTTTATTACAGGTAACGTGATCTTACATATAGAAAATCCTTAAAAATTCTCATAAAAACTATAAGAGCTAATAAATGAATTCAGAAAGTTTCAGGACACAAGGTCAACACACAAAAAAAGTTGTATTTTTATACACTAGCAATGAACAATTTGAAAGGAAATTAAGAAAACAATTGAATTTACAATAGCATTAAAATAATAAAATAGTTCAGAATAAACTTAACTGAGACAGTAAAAGACTTGTACACTAAAAAACAGAAAATATTGTTAAAAGAAATTAAAGCAAACCTAAATAAATGAAAAGATACTCTTTGTTTATGGATTAGAAGACTTAATATTGTTAGGATGGTAATACTCCCCAAAGCAATTTATAGATTCACTGCAATCCATATTAAAATTCCAATAGTCTTTTTTGCAGAAATGGAAAAGCCAGTCCTGAAGTTCACATGAAATTGCAGGATACCCTAAATAGTCAAAACAATATTGAAAAAGAAGAGCAAAGTTGCAATACTTTCATTTCCCAATCACAAAACTTACAAGAAAGATACCGTAATCAAAATAATATGGTATTGGCATAAGCTTGTACCATAAAGAAAAGTATATGTGAAATTATATATATACATATATATAGATAGATAGATCATGGAATAGAATTGAGACTTTATAAATAAACCTATACATCTACTGTCACTTGATTTCAACAAGTTTGTCAAGACCATTCAGTGGGAGGAGTAACAGTCTCTTTAACAAATCGTGCTGGGACAACTGGCTATCCACATGTAAAAAAAGAAAGTTGGACCTTTATCTCACGCCGGATATGAAAATTAACTCAAAAAGATTTGAAGACCTAAATGTAAGAGCTAAAACTATAAAACTCTGTGAAGAAACATAGGGGTAAATCTTCATGAGCTTGGGTTTGGCAATGGTTTCTTATCAAAAGTATGAGTAATAAAAAAATACAGATAAGTTGGACTTCATCAAAATTAGAAGAGTTTGTGCATCAAATGACACAATCAAGAAAGGAAAAGAAAACTCACAGAATTAGAGAAAATATTTGCAAATCATATACAGCTTATCTTTTTTTATTGTGTTTTGCTTTATTGTGCTTTCCAGATACTGCATTTTCATCAACATTGAGGCAAGACCCTCCACCAGCAAAATGATTATGACTCACTATTGGCTCAGTTGGTAGTTATCATTTTAGCAAAAAATATTTTTAAATTAAGGTGTGTACATTGCTTTTTAGACATAATGCTATCATACACTTAATAGACTGTAGTATAGTATAAACATAACTTTTATATGAATTGAAAAACCAAAAAATTCACTACTTGCTTTATTGTGGTAGGCACTTTGTTGTGGTGGTCTGGAACTGAACCCACAAAATCTTCAAGGTGTGCCTATATCTGATAAGGGTCTAGGATCTAGAATATATAAAAAAGTCTTTAACTCAACATCTAAAAGACAAAACAACCCAATTCAAAATAGATGAAGGACTGGAACAGATATTTTTCCAAAGAAGATATATAAATGGCCACTAAGCATATGAAAAAATGTTCAACATCAATAGTCATTAGGGAAATGCAAATCAAACTACAATGAGAAACCAATTTATAATCTCTAAGATGGCTATAATTAAAAAGAAAAATAGAAAAATAACAAATGTTGGCAAGGATGTAGAGCAATCAAAACCCTCATACACTGCTGTAAAATGATGCAGGGTAAAATGATGCAGCTGTTTCTTAATAGGTTAACCATAGCAACTCCACTCCTAGTTACATACCCCAAAGATTTGAAAAGAGGTGTTCAAACAAAAACTTATACATGAATGTTCGTAACAGCGCTATTTGCAATACTCCCCAATGAAAACAATCCAAATGTAGAAGAGCTAATAAATGACTTAAACAAAATGTGGTATACAGTGGAATATTATTCATCCACAAAAAGTAATGAAGTACTGATCAATTCTTCAACATAGTTGAACTGAGAAAACATGCTAAATGAAGAATCCAGGCAGAAAAAGCAACATATTGCATGATTCCATTCAAATGAAATATTCAGAATAGGCAAATCCATAGAGAAGGAACTGCTGATTTGTGATTGCCTGGAGCTAAGAGAAAAGGCTATGGGAGTGACTGCTTATAGGATAAAGATCTCTTTCTGGAGTGATCAAAATGTTCTGGAACCAGATAGTGGTGATGTTTGCATATCATAGTAAATGTACTAAATGCATCTGAAATTTACACTTTAAAGTAGTTAAAATGGTGAATTTTAGGTTATGTGACTTTAAACATAAACAAAATGCACAGATAGCACCTTGCCTTAAATGATTATTTTTTTGGTTACTTTATCAATATTCAATTGCAAATTCTTGGAAGTCAGAGTCAGTGTACTAATCTCTGTATTTTTCACAGCACCACTTTCAACATATTACATATAATAATTCTTAAAGTAAAATGCCTCAAAGAGAGGAGAGAAGCCCCAAAGACGTATCAAAGTCCCAAAGCCCCAAGACGCACAATGATAAGTAGTTATTAGACCACCCTTTAATAACTTTTATTTCTGGAGCACCTACTTTGAACCATGCAGTTTCACCATTTCTAACCTTTAGAATAATTCTGCAAGGTGTATACCTCAGGTACCACGATGAATGATAGCTATTCAGCTACTACCAAGAGTGAGTTAAAGTGAGAATATCAGAGACAATGATTCAAGTGTACCCTGAATATTTTATTTTAATTAAAAACATAAAAATATATGTTTACTCTTCAATCCTTTTATAAGGAATCAGAGATTTTCTATGTCCATTGGTTCACCAATTTCTTTCATCTATCTCTCTTGTAATGCATGGCCTACAATTTCCAATTTGGGTTTCTTTAATATTAGAGAAGGAAGAACATAGAGATCCTTGTGAAATCATTAGAGCTCAGATCCCTTCTATATTTTTATGTCCCCTATCCCAACCAGTAACTTACAGTTCTTTTATTTATACTTTACTCAGCAGCAACATTTTTAGTCACTTTTTATATTGTCTTGCCAACACATTCAACTTGGGTTTCATGGAGACAACTCCTTTTTAAAAAATTCAGTAATTATTTTGTTTATTAATTTTTCTCTTTTCTCTCTTTTTAAAAGTCAGCCTTAAAATTATTTTAATAATTTCAGCAAAAAGAACAGCCAACATAAATAAGTTGGGGAGTAAAACAACTTACTGTTAATTGGCATACAACTCAGCTGGTGGCAACAGAAATGTTGGGTGTACTATAGCGAGTAAACTAAAGTTACACTTCTCAAACTTTAATGTGTATAATCACAGAGAGAGAGAGAGAGAGAGAGAGAGAGAGAGGGAGGGAGAGAGAGAGAGATCTAATTGTAAAGCAGATTCTGATTCTGCAGAAGCCTGGGATTGTGCATGTCTAACAAACTCACAGGTGATGCAATTCTGATAGTCTGTGGCCCACACTCTGAGGAGCAAGGTGCTCAAGCCGGTGATGGGCAACAGCGGGTATATTTTCCTGAAGAAATGTGAGAGTCCATGAATCTAGGACACTGGGTAATGCAGGTCTGTTATGAAAGCTTCTATTCTACTGGGTTATGATTCTCATTACAGAAGTGAGAAAGCTGAGCACAGAGAAGCTGAAGGACTTACCCAAAGGAGTCAGAGGGGAATGGCAAGCAGGAATTCAAACGCAGGTGTGTTTGGCTCCAAGGCCCATATTCTTTCCACTGCATGTCTAAGAAAGCTAAAACACAGAGCACCCACGCAAAGGCTGTATTAAATGATGGTAGCTCTGCCTGACCTGCTCAGAGGAAACAGCAAAATGAGAAAGCAGTTTCCAGGACAAGATCTGCGTTTTTCTGGATTTCTTACGAATCATTAGAAAGGTTAGCTAAAGGTAAGAGACATCAGATTCTCTTTCTTAAACTTATGCATTGTCACAAGAACTTTGGGCTTTCAGAGTTCCAATTCCTTTTTGATTATTTTTATCGCCACCATTTTCTCCAACATCCTAGTGCTCTTAAACTGAATTGAAACAGAAGAAATGAACTTATTGATTCTCTGTTGTATAGAAAAGATGATTAGAAACAAGGCACAAGTGAACAACTGGGCACAGTACAGTGATGTTAATGCCTACATCGTGTTCCCTAGGAAAATGGTTGCTCCAGAAATAGAAAGTATTGTTTTTTGTTTTGTTTTGTTTTGTTTTGTTTTTTAAATCAGTCTGCTTGTTTGAATTCATATTCATTGCTTTATTATGCTGAAAACTGCACATGACTTTTTTGGATCTTTGGCTCAATAATCACTTTGATGTTTTATTTATTGATGCAAAAAGGACTTGCCTTTCAAGTTTGTTATCTCTCATTTCAATGGAATTTTTCAAAGTATTTAGAAACTAGCTCCATAGTACTGTCTCAGTTTGAAATTGGCACAAGATTCTGAAGTATTATTGGTGCCCTCGGGTGTTTCCTGCCATTTAGTTTCAAGCTAATAAGGAAATGCAGAGGTTGGCTAGAGTTTGCTGTGAATACTTCAGACAGACATTTGTGCTGGAACACACTCAAAGAAGATTCTTTAGAGAATGCATTTTATCGTACCCAGGACTTTGTTTTCTTGACTATTGAAATTATTTTTATTTGGAAATCAGAGTGATTTCTCATTTTTGACCAATTCTTTTGTGAAGTCTCAATTTCCATGTTTATGCAATCCATCTGTGACATCATTCAGTTGTTTCCATGGCAATAAAAAGTAATATTCAAGGAAGAGACAATATAAAAAGTGATATTCTTTTGATAAAGATCTATTCAAGTCCTTTGCCCATTTTTAAATTGAGGTTTGTTTGTTTTGGGGTTCTTTGTTTGTTTCTATTGAGTTTTAAGAGTTCCTTATATGTACTTTGAATATTAACCCCTTATCATATATGGTTTGCAATATGCCTTCCCATTCCATGGGTTGCTTTTTCACTCTATTGTTTTCTTTGCTATGCAGAAGATTTTTTTGTTTTGTTTTAATACAGTCCTACTTGTTTAGTTTTGCTTTGTTGCCTGTGCTTTTGGACTCTTATCAAGAAATCATTGCCAAGACTAATGTCATGAAGACTTTCCTCTATGTTTTCTTCTTACAAGTTTTACAGTTTCAGATCTCCATATACAAGTCTTTAATCCATTTTGATTTGATTCTTGTGTACAGTGTAAGAGTCAAATTTCCTTCTTTTTTATCTGGATATCCACTTTTCCCAACACTATTTGTTGAAGAGACTATTCTTGTGCATTTTGGCAACTTTGTCAGTCAACAGTTGACCATATAAACGTGGATTTATTTCTGAACTCCCTATTCTGTTCCAATGGTCTGTGTGTCCATCTTTTTGCCAGGCTGTTATAACATACTGGTGCATAACATACTATTTTAATTATGGCTTTCCAATATATTTTGAAATCAGAAAGCATGATACCTCCAGCTTTTCTTTTCTTTCTCAAGATAGCTTTAGTTATTTGGGGTTCTTTGTGGTTCCATATAAATTTTAGAATTTTTTTTCCCTTTTGCAAAAAATACCATTGAGATTTTGATACGAAGTACGTTGAATCTGTACATCTCTTTGGGTAATGTGGACATTTTAACAATATTCTTCTAATACATGAACATAGAATTTCTTTTCATTTATCTTTGTCTTCTTTAATTTCTTTCATCAGTGTTGTATAGTTTTCAGTGCACAAGTTTTTCATTTCCTAATATGAAAAGGCAACCTATGAAATTGAATACAATATCTGTAAACCATATATCTGACAAAAGATTAATATTCAAAACATATAAGAAACTTCTACCACCCAAAAACAAAATAAAAATAAATAATCTGCTTTAAAATGGGAAAAGATAAAAAGAATTATACACATTTACTAAGTGGGATTTATTCCAGGTATGCAAAGCTGATTCAACATTCAAAAATCTCAATTACCATAAGCCGTTATATCAATAGATTAAAAAAGGAAAATCACACGATCATATCAATAGATGTAGAAAAAACATTTGTGAAAATCCAACATCCATTCATGATCAAAAACTCTCAGTAAACTATGAATAGAAGACTTGATAAAGTCCTCATCTGATAAAGACTACAAAAATCCTACAGCTAACATTATACTTAATGGTGAGAAATTTTAAGCTTTCCCACTAAAATCAAATACAAGGCAAGGATATCCCCTTTCACCATTCCTTTCAACATCATACTAGAAGTTCTAGCTAATGCAATAGGCAAGAAAAGAAATAAAAGTATATAGATTGGGAAGGAAGATATAAAACAAATTTTTTCACAGATTACATGATCATCTATGTAGAAAATCTGAAGGAATCAGCAATAAAAACCCTGGAATAAGAAATCATGTCAAGATTGCCAGATACAAGGTTCATATACAAAAGTCAATCACTTTCCTTTATAATAAAAATGAACAAGTGGAATTTGAAATTAAAAGCACAATGCCATTTACATCAGCACCTTAAAAATGAAATATTTAGCTATAAACCTAAAATTTTAAAAAACCACAAGATTTATATAAAGAAAGCTACAAAATAAACTAAATTAAAAAATGACTAAATGAGGGACTTTCTATATTCATGGATAGGAAAACTCAATATTGTCAATATGTCAGTCCTTCCCAACTTGATCTATAAATTCAATGTAATCTCAATAAAAATCCCAGCAAGATATTTTGTAGAACTCAAGAAACTGATTCCAAAATTTATATGCAGAGCCATAAGACCCAGACAACACTATAGCCAACACAATATTGATGAAGAACAAAGTTGGAGGTCTGATACTATCCAACTTTGAGACTTACTTTAAAGCTACAGTAATCAAGACAGTGAGGTATAGGAGAAATAATAGACAGATAAATGGAGAAGAATCAAGATCTCAGACATAGACTCGCATATATATGCTTAATTGATCTTTGACAGAGGAACAAGGGCAGTACAATGGGACAAAAATGGTGCTAGAAAAACTGGATATCTACATGCACAAATGAATCTAAACACTGACCTTTCACCCTTCACAAAAATTAACTCAAGATGGATATAGACTTAAATGTAAATCTATAAAATCTATAAAACTCCTAGAAGATATGAAAAGAAAAACAGATAAACATATAAAAAGAAAAACATAAATGGGTATGATGATGACTTTTTAGATACAAACCAAAGGCATGATCTATGGAAAGAAATAATTGATAAACTGGACTTCACTAAAATTAAAAACTTCTGTTCTGTGAAAGGCGATATCAAGAGAATGAGAAGATAAAACACAGACTGGGAGAAAATGTTTGCAAAAGACGCACCTATAAAGGACTGCCATCTAAAATATATAAAGAACTCTTAAAATTCAACAGTAAGAAAATAGACAAACCAATTAAAAACAGGCCAAAGACCTTAATAGATATCTCACTAAAGAAGATATGCAGATGGAAAATGAGCATATGAAAAAATGCTACACATCACATGTCATGTGGATAATGCAAATTAAATCAACAATGAGATACCACTGCTTACCTATTAGAATGGCCAATATTCGGAATACTGACCACAGCAAATGCTGGTGGGGATGTGGAACAACAGGAACACTCATTGCTGGTGAAATGCAAAATGATACAGCCACTTTGCAAGATAGTTTGGCAGTTTCTTATGAAACTAAACATACTCTTACCATATGATCTAGCAATTCTAGTCCTTGGTATTTACCTACAGGAGGTGAAAATTTATATCTACGCAAAACTTGCACATAAATGTTTATAACTATTTTATTCACAGCTGCCCCAAACTTGGAAGCAACCAAGACGTATTTCAGTAGATGAATGGATAAATAACTGTAGTATATCCAGACAATGGAATATTATTCAGCACTAAAGAGAAATGATCTATCAAGCCACAAAAAAATGAAAGAAATTTGAATGCATATTGCTAAGTGAAAGATGTCAATGTATGATTCCAACTATATGACATTCTGGAAAAGGCAGAACTATGGAGACAGTAAAAAGATTAGTGGCTGCCATGTGTTGGCAGCAGGGGCAGTGGGGAGTGATAAATAAGCAAAACAAAAGTATTTCCAGGGGAATGAAAATACCCTATATGATATCATAATTATGAATACATGTCCAAACTCAGAGAACATACACCACAAAGAGTAAGCCATAATGTAAATATGGACTTACTTTGTGTAATTATAATGTCTCAATATAGGTTCATCATTTGTATCAAATTTACCACTCTAGTGGAGGATGTTGATAATGGAGGAGACCATTCATGGGATGGGGTAGAAATCATATGGTAAATTTCTATACCTTTCCCTCAATTTTGCTATGAACCTTAAATTCTTCTAAAAAAGGAGTCTTAATTTTTTAATGGGCAAAAGACTAAATAGATATTTATTCAAAGAAGATATACAAATGGCAAAAAGTATACTAAAATCATCAGGGAAATGCAAATCAAGACCACAATAAGATATCACCTTATAACTACCTACTATAATGGCCGTTATAAAAAAGAAATGATAGTGTTGGAGAGAATGTGGAGAATTTAGAACCCTTACACACTTGTTGAGAATGTAAAATGGTGCAACCATTATGGAAAACAATATGGTGGTTCCTCAAAAAATTAAAAATAGAACTACCATCTGATTCAACACTCTTACTTCTGAGTATTTATCCAAAAGAACTGAAATCAGTATACTTCAACATACATTTCAGCATTATTCACAATAGCCAAGATGTAGAAACAACCTAAATGTCCATCCATAGATGAATGAAAAAACAAAATGTGGTATATAGATACAATTGTATATTATTCACTCTTTAAAAAAAGGAAATCCTTCAAAATGCAACAATGTGGATGAACCAGAAGGACATATGTTAAGTAAAATAAGGTAGTCACAGAAAGACAAATATTGTATGATCTTATTTATATGTAGTATCTAAAATAAACAAATTCATGGAAGCAAGGAGCAGAATGGTGCTAATATAGTACAATATACTCTCTTTTGTTTTGAGACCCATTGGAGACTGTCGGCTCTTTTCCGGAAACATTTCTTTTAGTGCTCTACTTAGGAGCTATGAGTTAAGGATGCTATGAGGCTAATTAACTATTTTCTTTCACATAAGCAATACTAGAACATAGATATGATATAGTGTCACTTCCCAAGTAACTTAGAGGACAAAACCACAACGTGCAACATATATCTCAATTTTTCAATCTATATAAACTGATTCCAGGACAGGTATATTACCCTGGGCCCAACCTGTAAGAACCTGGATTATTTTATTTAGGGGACAGGAATATGTTCTGTAAATGAGCTCTCTTAATACACAGTGGCCCTCACTTGTTTACAATAACCTTGATTTTCTGAAGATCATAGACTCTAAATTGTCTTACATATTTTGCCTCAGCAGTTACAGAAAAACTGAACCTTAAATGCCTAAAGTTCTTGGAAAATACAATTTCTAACCTTTTAAGAATATTCCTTTAATATCAATTGAGAGAAAGTGACTTTCATAAAAAATAAGAAGGCTGGAGCAGTTCCTTAGATGTTGACAAAAGTACCAATTTATCCTCCAGCTCAGGAGGATGATGATTGAGCTAGTGTGGTGGCCAACAGAGTATTGGAGACCCAAGGCTGCAACGTGAAGTTCTCTGAGCTCACAAAATTGCCCCAAACTCTCATACCTCTGAATTCTAATGTAATGGCTACATTAAATGAAGGGGGAATGGAAATGGTGGTGTTCCAGAAGGTGTAGGGGCCAAGGAAGTGGTCGTACAACAGATGTCAAAAACTAAGAGACCAAAATGAATCCATGGAAACTACAGCCTTGTTCTTAGAATGAGAGGCCACCAGTCAGATCCTGAGACCCGCTTTCTGGTAGGATACTGCATTTGAGTAAATATGTGTGTTTGTCCAGTCTCATACACTTGGTAACATACAACTTGGTGTCAGGTCTTCCCTGGAGGGATGTGACCATATTGTCGATTTTATCACATCTTAGCCAGTGGAGGAGTTGGAAGCCTTAACTTCTCTAATATTTTTTCTCATGATAGTGTTACTTATGCGTATTGAAACATCAGGGAAATGAGGTTGTAATAAATATGAGAGAAGCCTTAATTGCACATCCAGAGAGTGTTTACTATGCGATCCAGAAACACTCTTGGATCATCACAGGAATTTGAATAATCCAGTTAGTATTTTAGAACATGTGATTCTCTTACTGGTGAGAAAAGAATGCTTATATATTTCTTGTGAATCTAAAAACCAAGAGGAAATATTTATTCAAGCTACCTTTATTTTTTCTTGATGCTGATAAATCCTTATGTTTGGACCCATAAAAGTTTGGATGTCTCAAAATGGCCAGAAAAGTCTATGCAAGTTAGAGAAGTTCTCTGCGTTAGAGAAGTTCTCTGCGTCAGAGTAGACCCACTCTCTATCTCCACCCACCACCCCTTCTCCCATATTCCCACCTTAGGATATTCAGCATACTCCTATGAGGACAGTGTCCTGAAATGCCTAATTAGATGCTATCTGTAGGTTTATATATTCCATTGCCAGGTAACCAGTATGTCTAGTATAATAGGGGTTGGGTAAACCATTTTAAAATAAAACATTGCAATGTTTCTGGACTGCTATGGACATCATCTTTGTTTTCAAGATACAAAGAGATGATGGAAGAGAGAATGACTCTTTAATATATTTTTGTTCGAACTTTCCCTTCCCTTCAACCAGGAACCACAAGTCTTACATTCCAGTGGCTTCTAAAAGGTGTGTATGAGGCCCTGTGGAGGATGTCCGGGACTGCCAGCCTCTCTAACAGGGATCCTTCGTGCAGAACGCCAAGATTTACCCCAGCGGGCAGCCACGGCACTACAGCGCTGCGATGGACTGCTTGGGATGAACATCATCACCCAGAAGTCAGGCGCTGCCTAGGGCGAATGTTATTACTCTACAGCGCACAACCCAGCTTGTCATATCTGAACAAACGACCCTTGTTCTGTACTGGGTAGATGTGAGACTGCAGGAAGCTCCTTTCTGAGTCCAGAGTCAACTTGGACTTCACAGAGTTTGAAGCCTGGAACACACTCAAATTTTATCGTTGACCAAGGAACAACTTTCTGATCCTGTTTTCAACCTGCTACCCAGGAAGAGAAGTCTAGTTCCAGTAGGCCAGTGAAGTTGAGAAGAGCCCTCCTTTACTTACTACGTTTCCCAAACCTCGTATTTACAAGTAGAACTACCTGCTACTAACTTAGGGGTAGATTCGTCAGCACCTGAGTGCTTATCATGGAGTATTTTAAGCTTGTTATGGAATATTCTAGACTCAGTCACACCTTCCTCAGAGATAGCATCTTAGCCTTAAGTTCAAATTCCTGACTCTCAAACCTGAATAACTCTTACAGATAGACTGCCATGTTTCTTCAAGGTGATAGGAAATCACCTGGAATGCAGATCTTCATGGGATATATGGGGGGCTTAGAGATGCTTATTGTTAAAATAAGACGTGATATAAATGACTGATAAAGCAACAAATGGGCATAAATCTGTGTCACTAATATGTGAATAAAATATATTGGTCATTTTATGTAATTATAGTCCTTAAAAAGAGATATGACCATGTGTATTTCATGTCATCCCTAAGACATATATATATATATAACATATATATATATATATCTCATGTATTATACATATCTAAATATGTACATGTGCATCTATATACATGTGTGTACACATTTATATGTAGCGCACATTTTAGAAGTGTGAATAGCTAACTCTAGGTAAGTGGCTATAAATCTACCACTTTTAGAGTAAATCACTGAGGTATTCTTTAGCAGTGAACATAAGTTTTCACATAACTTTATTATATCCTTTAAAGATAGCATTAGTAGTAATTAAATAGATCCACAGGTAAAATGTGTTTTGTGGGAGTATTTTTGACATCGTTGTTTATTAAACTTGGCAGACATTAAGTTAGCATTTTTATTTGAATAAACCTCCTCAGTATGCACCACAACTTAAAATATAATCTAAAGATAAAGCACTTTGATACTGCATGCCATCCTTATAACTTAACACCACATCGAATGTTATAGCATTTCATAAATTTATTTCTTAAATACAAGTATAACTCTTGGCCTCCAGCATGGTTTCCACGTTTACTTTTAGCCACATCCAGGACTGTAGTTGCTCACCAGTTCATTCTATCACTGTCTACTGGCAATGACACTTGGTGTTCAGATAGCACCATTTGTAATAATCCAAAGTAATGGGCAGACATGACTCATACACGCTACCAATGTTTGTGAGAAAGAAGCTCATATAGTCTGTGTAAGGTGACCCTGAGACTCTCTGCAGTGACAGAGCCAAGGCAATGGCAGGACAGAAACTGAGTCGAGCTGGCATGTCCGGGGCTAAGGAGACTGTACACAAAGCCTGGGTTTCACACAAGTCGAGGGTCTAATGGAGCACCTAGCTTGGAAGCCCACACTGTACTCTCTTTAAACAGCCAGGCCCTTAAACACTAAAGCATGGTCTCTGAGTATTCATCTTTGAAGGTGGCAGAGATGCCAGAGTGAAGCACCATCTGCTCACCCTTGACCAGATCCAGCATCCAGTCCGGACAATGGTCCCATGAAGAGGAAATGATGGAACCAATGGGCACTTTATTGGTCATGTGGCATTTACCACATGGTCACCATCCCGTGCTGCTCCTGTCTGTCTGGTAATAGGACTGCTTTTGATATTTGCTGGGCCACCCTTGTCTCCCAATCAGGTAGGAAAACAGTGTGTATTCCCCAGCCTCCCAGAAACCAGCATCTAACCATCATTTCTTTCCCAACAGTCTAAAACAATAGCTTAAATTATTTTGAAACTTTAATTACAGGTAGTTTTCCACTCAAAATTTGAAAGTTTGAATTCTCCTTTTTTGCATAGTCTGTCAAGGTGGTTAAGTGAAACCGGGTGTCTTTTCCTATGTACATATCTACACCCAAGTCTCTTCTTTATTATTAAACGGTGTCTTGATCACAGTCCCAAACCAATTCTGGATTCCAGGTTGTAAAACTCGGAAAGGAAAACAGTTTCAAAGGAAGACAGGAAGCAATCGTAGTAAAATGGCAGGAAAAAGTGTAGCTGGTTATTTGTTTCTTCTAAGTTCAACTCAGAAATATAATAATAATTAAGAGGAAGAAAAGAAGAGGACAGCTCTCACCCTGCTCCCTCTACCATACACATTAGACCAAAACGCTCTGTGGTCTTAAAGTGCAATCACTATTGTGAAGGCGCCCAGGCCAGGGATCTGACTGTACAGAGTTCAAAGCAGAAACTTCAAACAGTGCTGCTCCTGACTCAGGCTGGCAGGGAGGATGGGGCAGAGAAGGAAAAAAAAACGACAGTTCTCAGGCACTCAAGTGCATTGGAAGAAGAAGTCTCTTTTCTTTTCCTAAGGAAAAAAATCTGTAAATTGTGAGGAATCTGGTTTGGAAAAATATAACTTTTTAAAATTTCTATCTGAGGACATTCCAGTGCAGCAGAGTCAAAAGGCAGATGAGCACAGCAAGGAACCGGGGACGAGGGCTCCTCCCAGGTGCCTGGCTCCCATACTGGTGAGCCCTGTGGTCCTCAGAGAAGTCCTCGGCTTTGGGCACAGAGGAAGCGCACTGGACTAAGGGCATCTGATAGGATGTGGCTCTCTTCTCGGGCCTGTCTGGACTGGACCCATCACTGGGCCTCTGGCCGTTGAATAGTAGATAGCGGCCACGAGCATCCTGTTCCATTTTGAAGATCTCATACTCTGTGTGAGGTAGTTTGATTCCCAGTGCCACGCAGCCATTGGTGTGGGTCACATCCTGCTGGACGCCCACCTGCCAGGAGCCCTCGGCGCCACACTCATTCCCATTGAAGACGTTGAGGAGCGAGGCTGTGGCCGCATCCATGGGGGTGACCTTCATGTGATTCACTGCATAAGAGAGAAGACAGTACCGTGACTCTAAGGGAGGGAGCATGCAGTACAGAAAGCCCACGGAGCATCTGTGGGCAGCACCCCATCTCCACAAGGCCTTCTGTTTCAAAACCAACCCTTACATCCACCCATCTGACTGCAGCCTGCATAAAAGCATTGTCAGCTAGAAAGACCAACGTGTTGCTCTGAATGAAGATCACACAAACGAACTGCAGGTGTGATCAGAAAAAAACTACTACATTTGGCATATAAATGTTGAGCCCAGATTGCAATTGATCGCACTTGTGATAACAAAATCAAACTTTCACACAAAGTGTCTCCAAGGAGTCGTCTTTGGTGACACTGACTCTTTGTGACTAACAAAATATTCAATAAAACTGGAATTTTATTTTTATGAAAAGGTCTTGAAGTTTTAAAATAGATTTGTTGTCAAACACCTATACTAGTTAGAAGTCTTATAAATTAATACTGGCCCATAAATCAGGCAACTAAAAGGAACAAATATATGAGTAAATGTATTAAATACAAATCCCAGCACCTGTAGAGGACCACTTTTGAAGGCCCTCCCAGGGGCCTTCAAAGGCCCTCCCACTGTGTTCTCTGTACACTATGAGAGCCTTGGGGTGAAATCAGACAAAGATGACTGTTCTCCCAGCTACAACTATTAAAGCTCCATTCTTCCTGGAACAAATCTTCCTTCCTAAGAGGAAGGCTAAGATGCCCTAGGACTTACTGGTGTTAGCAGAAATACTTTATACTAAATAAACTGAACCAACGAATTCTATCCTGAAAGGGGTCACACCCAGTGTCCAGGCAGTCCCTCTCGGCCATGACCAAGCTCACACCATCTTACAAAGATGTACACGCCTTAAAAAGAAATCTAGTCATAGAGACCATGAGACCTCCCTTCCTGATAGTATCTCAGCCAATCTCAGCCCTTACCTTCCTTGCTCATTATGTATCCTAAACCTCTGACCTCTGAGCACATGACAACTTCTTGGTGCAAGACAAACCCAGCTTTGGAAGTGACAACTCTGAGGTCCTGAGGTGTAACTAATACCTGCTCTTTACTGTCCACTAAAGAGAGCACAGTGCATGCAGTAAGTATGATGTTATCACAGAAGTAGCTCAGAATCTGCCATGAGCTACACATAAAAAAGAAAACATGCAGACCTGAGATTTCATTCCTAGTAAGTCCTGGACTACACCTGACATCGTGCACAGTGGTGTGGGCTCCATGGCAGCACAGCCTGCAGGCCGAGCTGCCCACACTGTCTGGCCCTGCTCTGCACAGAGAGGAGCTCAGAGGCTGCTGTGAATGATGACCCTGGGATAGAAAGTACTCTATAATCTCTTGCCCAAAATCTCCAGCAGAAAAGAGTCCCCTGTCCTCAGGTTCTACCTCAACAAAAAAATGTCACAAAACTGCTCACTGTCCCTCACCTGTTGGGCTGTTACACTGGGATCTGAGGCAGGAGCCCTACCTTTGAACACAAACTCCGTCCCTCCCAGGACCCTAGAGGAGTGCACGCCCCGGCTATAGCGGCCCTTGGCGTAGATGGTGAAGGTGGGGTGCTTGCAGACGGGGTCTGAGTAGTGGTAGTAATGCCCTTCCCAGGTGTTATTGTTGTCGTGGAAGATGAAGTGGCGCGTGAGAAAGAGGACTTCGGGCCGAACCTCGCAGCGCTGGCTCACCCACTCGCCATGTAGGCCGACGGTCAGGTCAGCCTTGGGGGGCAGGAGGGGCGGGCGGTGCTCATCTGACCGGTGGATGATGCGACAGGCTATGCAGGCATGGTCATGGTTCTGCAGTCAAGAAACAAACACTTGTCAACTACAATTGAAAAATAAAAAAATACATTAAAAATAAATTAAAAAAAGAAACAAACATAAGGAGAGACCTCTGTCTTCATGAGTGATCTTCAAAAGGTCATGTGCTTTCTGCAAATGCGGCTCACTACATAGGGGTGGGCGAGGCACCTGGTCACCACCACTTGTGACCAGGGTACCAGGAGGCACCTGGAACCGTGCCATGTGGCACAGACAGGGTGTGTGTGCATGTGTGCACACAATGTGTTTGGCTGATATTAGAAATGTGCCTAAATATTTTAGCTGTGATATGGACTCTCTTTAGAATCCCATTACATTTTCAGACCACATGTGCTGAACTTGCATCACCTCACACCCATTAGGATGGCTATTATTAAAAGAATAATAATAAAAATAAAAATAAAAATAAACAGAAAATAAGTGTTGACAAAAATGTGGAGGGATTAGAATCCTTGTGTATGCACTACTGGTGGGAATGTAAAATGGTGCAGCTGCTATGAGAAAGAATTACTATATGATCCAGCAATTCCACTTCTGATTTATACCCCTAAAATTGAAAGCAGGGTCTCAAAGAGATATATTTTCACCCATGTTCATAGCAGTATTATTCACAATAGACGAAACATGGAAACAACCCAATGTATACTGACAGACAAATGGATAAACAAAATGTGGGATATCCATGCAATGAAATATTATTCAATCTAAAACAGTAAGGAAATTCTAACACATGCTACAACATGGATGAATCTTGAGGTCATTATGCTAAGTGAAATAAGCTAGACACAAAAGGACAAATACTGTCTGATTCCACTTATATGCAGGACCTAGAGTAGTCAAACTCACAGGAATAGGAAGTAGAATGGTGGGTGTCAGGGACTGCGGGGAGGGAAAATGAGAAGTTAGTGTTTAATGAGTACAGTTTCAGTTGAAGTAAACAAAAACGTTCTGTAGATGGATGATGGTGATGGTTACACAAGAACATGAATGTACTTAATACCACCTATCTGTACACCTAAAAATGGTTAAGATGGTAAATTTTATGTTCTATTTTACTACAATTAGATATTTTTCATTAAAAACAATTATGAAACACAAAATTTAAAAAAGAAAACACAGTATCCAATTGCTGATGAGAAAGGGAGATGCCTGGTGATTAGAGGCAAGAGTTCTTTCAAAGGAGGAAGCAAAGGAGACAGGAAAGAAGGTCAGAGCAGAGCCTCTGTGACGTTGGCAGGCACACCTGTCATCCATCCATTCGTGTCTGCTGGCCTCAGGGTTTGGAAGTTTATGAGCTCTTAATAGTCTTCCTGCTTTATAGCTTTAAGCCATTTAATGAGTGAAAGATAGCTGCCTCTCAGTCTTTCAGGAGCACCTCTTATAACGTTATGTTTATAACATTAACACAGACCCTGAACCAAGGGCTGTCTAGATTTGTGGCTTAGAAAACCTCCTATAAGTAGAGTGGCCAGAGGCTGTCAGCCACATAAATGCTGGTGGCCTAGAGGGCTCAGGGCTTACAAAAAAATTAAAGTCAGGAGGACAGTAAAGTTGGGTTCTTGACCATACTGCCCGGCTGTCTGACCTAAGTCACAGTATACTTGCGAGCCAGGACCTGCCTCCTCTGGATGTGGGGACCATCTCTCTCTCTGCTGTTCTCCCTCCCACACAGAGAGCTGTAAAGCCAGTTGGACTAATAGGCACTGGCCATGCTAGAAGCATAACTCAAATCTAATCAGTGCTACAGTGGAGCTGACAGTTGAGGCTCAGCACCCTCGTGGACAGCTCATGGACCCCCGCCCTGCACGCCCCCACCCAGGGATCCATGCAGTGCAGCGGCTTGCTAGCGGGCAGGCACTCTGGGAAGGAATGCACTTGTTTTCTAAAGTCAGAAATCCAAATCTCCGAGGCTTTTCACGTCCAGCACTGACTCAATGTGACATTGCTGTGGCTGAGGTTTAGTTAAACACTCAGTCATCTCAAAGAGCAGGGGAGAAGTGGGCCTTCCAGCTGCCAGCCCTCTACATTCTCCTCCAAAGAGAACTCAGTGCTCACCCACGTGTTGCTGTGTTCATTAGATGAACCTAGAATTGTAATTCATGGGAGAGAAGGCTTCTTTTGCTAACAGGACAGCCACAGGGTGAGATGAAGGTGGAGGACTCGCTGTCCTGGGTCCCGATGCATTAGTGGGTCTATGGTTTCCTACGAAGGGCTCTGGGGGCACATGGAAGACGCTGCCCAGAAGCCTGAGGTCAGTAGCAAGCTGTTGTCTGAAAGCTACAGCGAGGAAATGGAGAAGGAAGAAAACCTTAACAGAGCCCATTAGGGCCATGCTTAACTGTATAAGAATAGATGGTTCCAGCTGGGTCCTGAAAGCCGTGGGCCAGGTCCACGCTTTCAGCAGCGACTGCAGCTTAGCAGCTGGTGTCCTTGGACAAGTTATTAATCTCTTTATGTTTCACTGTGCTCATATATAAAATAAGGAATGTTATACTTACTTGTATAACTGCTGCAAGGAATGAGCAGTAGATTAAGGTGGTTCCCACTCTGTGTACCCAGAAGCACCGCAGGGAGAAGTTTCTCAGGGTGCCAGAGCAGGGCGTGAGGTCACATGCTCGCACTGCACATCGAGGAATACTAAATAAATGGCATGTCCCCTCCCATATGTGCCACTACCTTTCAAATGCACATTAAGGTGAATAAGATACAAATTTAGTTAAAAGAAAGCATCACCGAATTAAGTAATTTTATCATTATGCATTTTCTTAGTAAACTACCAGGAGGTATATTTTCCAATCTTTTTTCCCTATAAGGGGTTCTGACACTCAAAATCTAGGGTGAGAAGTTAATATGATTTAAGTGTAACATATTAGCTCCCAAACCCAGGAAATAGCCCCTTCCTTCGTCATCACGATCAGCACATGTATCAGACTGTACCTGCTACCCCTGCTCCCCGGCCCCTGCCCTACGTGGTCAGAGTGAAACCAGCTCTGTCCTCAGATTCAAATCTCTGAGATTTCACAGACAGGAGAGCAGTGTTCTGGTGCTGGTGCCTGTTAGCAAGGACACTAAGCTCTGCAGGAGATGGCCCTGGAAAGAGAGAGGACCCTCAAGGAGCACAGGCCAGGCAGCTTCCAAATTACCCACAAAGAGCTCCACGCTACTCTGCTTGGAGCTCGCCAGCTGGCAGGCTGCTGCTGCTCCACGTGCACTCTGAGCAGATTCTAAACAGACCAAGTGGACTGCCTATTATATGCCAACCCAGGTTCCACCTCCCCTTCCTCCCATTCACAACCTGCTTTGCTATCTATAATTTGGGAATTTAAAAACATCAATTGTGACCACTTCATTTCTAGCCATTTTAAGAAAGTATGAGTCTCAATCCTTGAAAAGATGTTTGTTTCCTTCAATACCAGTATCAATTCAGGGAAATGCCCACAGAGCTTCTTAGATCAGACAAGTTATAGGTTTGGTGAGGGGAGGTGGCACAGCTCTCGGGCCCCGGCTGCTCCAGAAAGGTGCCACATCCAGCGTGGTAGCATCTGGTGTTCACGAGGTATTCTCCTTTAAGAAGAGCATGGTGGGGTCCTCAGCTCTGAGATGAACTGTGGTTGCTTCAGGTGCATGATGGTCCTCAGCTGAGGTGTTTCTGTTCCCCAGCAGACAAAGCAAGTCTGGTAATTCTGGAGAAGCTTGCCATCCACCACTTGGGTAATGTGAGAATTTAGGGAGGGAGTGGGAGGAACCCGGCCTTAGGTCTTGATTGGTCTTGCCAAATTCCTAAACTAGCAATGTTATTTTATTGTGGTAAATATGTATAATGTAAAACTTAACATCTAACCATCTTAAGTGTATAGTTCAGTGGTAAGAAGTACATTCACACTGTCGTGCAACCACCACCACCCATCTCGAGAACCTTTTCACCCTCCCAGACTGAATCTCAGCACGGATTAAACAGTACCTCCCCTTCTTCCCACCACTCAGCCCTGCAAAACCACCATTCTACTTTCTGCCTCTATGAATTCGACTACTCTAGGTACCTCATATAAGTAGGATCATATAGTATTTGTCATTTTTATGACTGACTTATTTCACTTATCATAATATCTTCGAGGTTCATCCATGTTGTAGCATACTACACAGAATTCCCTTCCTTTTTAAGGTTGAATAGTATTCCATTGCATGTATATACCACATTTTGTTTTTTATTCATCTATTGATAGATACTTGGGTTGTGTCTACTCTTTGGCTACTGTGAATAATGATACTATGAGCATGGGTATACAATCTATTCCAAACCCTGTTTTCAATTCTCTTGAGCATATACTTAGAAGTTGAATTGCCAGATCATATGGCAGTTCTATGTTTAACTTTTTAAAGAACTGCCATACCTTTTGCACAGCAGCTGCACCATTTTACAGTCCCACCAGCAGTGTACAAGGGTTCCAACTTCTCTACATTCTCCCCAACAATTATTTTCTTTTTTTCCTAATAGCCATTCTAGTGAGTATGAGGTGGTATCCCATTGTAGTTTTGATTTACATTATCTTAATGATCAGTGACGCTGAGCATCTTTTCATGTGCTCATAAACTATTTGTGTATCTTCTTTGGAGAAATGTCGATTCATATCCTTTGCCCATTTGTTAACAGGATTGTTGTTGTTGTTGAGCTGACTAGACATTTTTTTAAACAACACTTTAGCTGCCATTAAGAAACCAAAAATGTTGTAAACAAGGCGGGGCTCTTTGGCCTCTCTGTGAATATTGTCAAAATGGGGACGGTTTAGCTATATCTGGGTAAGGGGTACACCTTTCTGTTTTGTAGACAAATTAAAAAAAGAAACAACAACACTAATTTGTGCTTTTAATTTCCACCACCCTTGGCTTGAATAAACCCAAAATATCTATAGGAATAACTATGGAAAGCAGAAATTAAAGCCTATAAATTCTATTGGCTCTCATGTTTCTCTTTTCCAAGATGCTTTTCTTAAACAGTAAGTAGCCTTTCAAGATTAATAAATGGGAAGAGTTTTTCAACACGAAGAGTGATTTGTACTATACAAAATCATCTGCTTTATGAAGTTATTCTCTTTTTTTGGTCCATGCTCTGACACATGATTTTCACCCGAGAAGCTGTCAGCTCCCAGGCCTTCTGATCGGGCTTTTTACATCACTCCCTTCCCATGAATCTCAGAAAAGGCTATTTTAAAGTCAGGGTTTCTGTAAACGGAAGCTCTGAAGGTTAAAGTAGAGGGACCAAAACATGTTTCCTTGTTGCTATTCTTTACACCAACTATAAAAAGTTTTAATTCCAAATGGGTGGGGTAGGGGGGAAGATCCTTAGACAATTAATTAATCTCTTGAAAAAAAAAATCAAGCTTATTCTAAAAATCAACCTTAAACTTTGTAAGTGAGCAATATTCTAGGCAAAGAGTGGGGTTTTGCCCATTCTCCTTTCTGATTCCTGCCTAGAGTCCTGGTAACATGTTAAATAACCGCAGCTTGCAGGGACAGGGTATTTGATTCCAAAGAAGTTCAAATAAATACATCATCTCTTTAAGTTTACAACCTCCAAAAGAGACCATAGGTATACTTTACAGATGACACCACCGAGGCACAGAGAAAGGGAATAATGTGACCCAGGTGACTTTATAAGCTGAAAGGAGAAACTGGAACATAATTTGGTCTTGGGGCTTGCTGAGTGCTATTTCATGGCCCCAGGCTGCTTCTTAGGCTGAAGTCCTGCAAAGAACACATGTCTCCCTATGAAGGACTCCAGTCCCTGGAAAAGGTCTTCTCTGGCTGATGACTGATAGGGATTCTTCAGGCTTCCTCCTGTTCCCTGCCAATATTTATTTCTGGAGAGCTGGTTTGTCAACAACATTTGCTGACAGTATCCACTTGTTTCCAATGTGTTCCCAGAATGGAAGAAATGACTTGATATGAACTTGTTGTGAATAGATCAACTAGAGAAGGAGGATGAATAAAACATTTCTTGGGCTAAGAGTTTTGTTCAAGGAGGAGGAGAAATGGGAATAGAGGATGGAAAGTTCCTTTCATAGAGTCTTGTTCCATTGGATAAAAAAACACATTGTTTCTCAGGAAGAAATTTGCCATGGCCAATGACTGACGTTGAAAACTTTTTATAACTGCAATTCACCACATGTTTGATTAAATTTCTAGTGTAGGTATTCCTACATGTATATCCTTCCTGGATCTACTCCATTTCATTGTGAGTCGAGGCCAAGACCAATGTGCTCTCTTTTTCATATTTCCCAAGACATATAGGAGAGTGCAGTGGGTATGATAAAGGTTCTGAACTGACAGAATGATTAATTGATAGAAACATGTCATTGGATATTTAAAAATATGAATAGAGCAGGGCGGCGTTTATCTCAAACGATGAAAACTGATCACCTGATGGCAGGGGCCACTTGGGGTGCTCCTCAGATCTGGGATCCTGAGAGTTTATGATCTCAGGTTCATTCTGATCACCTAAAGGGATCATGATGATTCCACATTCTGAAGGATGTAGGGTGTATAGCCATGACCATACGTGTTGGGTCTCTTTAAGTGCAGTTTGAGGGGCCACCTCCAGAAGCTGGCAGTCTGTCTGCCCTCAGGAGCAATACTATATATCCAGAAATGGGTTTTCTAAGAAGTTTAGAATCTAAAAAGTTAGCTCACAAAGGTTTTTTTTTTTTGTTTTATGAAGTATCAGCAAATCATAAAAAAGATAATTTGGCCTCCACCTTGCCTCTACACACTATGTATAGACTCAACAGCTAGATAAAGATAACAATAATCAGCTGGTTCTTTAACAGAAATGACTTTAAAATGGTTTCAGAAGGAAAAAAAATGGTTTCGGAAGAAAATTTTTATTTACTTTTCACTTGTCTGTTTCTTCTATTAATTAAAATTCATATAAATAATTAAAGCAGACTCATGTTAATAATTAAATATGCTGTAAATGCAGCAGACCCCATAGTTTGGGCTGTTTCTCCTTGTCCTCTCTCTCTACAGTGTGAAGCCAGTACTCCCACACAGCAGGAACTTAATACCGACTTTCTGAATGGTTGAATTCCTGTTTGCTCAGGTTTTCACTCTGTTCTCTCAGCTTTCTCACCTTTTAAGGAATAAAATGTTTACCACTTGTATTGTCCCCGACAACAAGTATTTCCTGGTCTGCTAACTCCTTAACTAAAGAAACCTTGCATGTCTGTTTATCTGCTGAAATACTCTGGAATCAAGAAATATAAGAAACTGTTTCTGCAATAAAAGTGTATGCCAGCATCTGCATAGTGCAGCAATCGTGTGACACTTCATACCTCGGCCCACATAAAATGTTCCCGCAAGCAAGCATTCAGAATCAAGACCACATTATCCAACCCCAATTTCACATAACAAGTAATATTTGCTGCCTTATAGTTAAAATACCCAGCCCCCACAAGCAGGATCACCATTTTCCTTAGGAGCCACCCTTAATGAAAGACAGGCATTTGAAACCGTTTTAGGTCATGACTCCCTGAACCTCTGGTCCTC
>NW_006442107.1:33683514-33704740 GCF_000325575.1 Pteropus alecto | reverse complement strand
ACAAAGGAGAAGGGACTTAGATTCTTCCAAGGAACACCTGGCTCCTTCTGCTATTACCCCCGCGACACCTAGTCACTCCCCCCTGCCCCCCGCCACCTGGGAGCCATACCAAGCACATGCCTGAGAAGACACCCCTTCCTGCTGCAGACCCGTCTCCTGGAGCTGGGCTGAAAAGTCCACCGCCCATGGCCAGCTGGTCCAAAGTCCCTCTGATGTCACAGATATCAGAAAGTCTCACAGTTAATCTGCGTTTTTCACATACTCTGAAAAGACTTGGAAAAGCAAGAGCCCTCAGAAACAACTGCTCATTCGGTCAAAGTCTAGAGGTTTCTACAGAATTCAGGAAAGAAAGAGCACGAGTAATTCCTTCTCCACTTACAGTGCCCAGCTACTCTTAAAAACGTTTGGTGCTTTTCTTCCTCCAACGTGCAGCCCCACTGCTGTAAGCATGCTGGGGCAGAATATTTAAGATACATGGCTTGGGGAAAGTTGTCTGGTTTTCTGACAGACCCTTTGATTTACGACCCTGTGGCTCAATCAGTGCAGGATGTTGGAGAAAGACCAATTTCATTTGCTAACAAGTCTGATTCTGAGGCTTTGGTGTTGCCAACGACCCCAGCAATCATTTGCTTTTAATTACTATTTGGTTCTACAACGAGAAAAAAAGTGCCTTGCTAACCCTTCAACTGCACAAGAATCTAGGCAGGGGGTAATGGCTTCCTGGATGTTAAACTCAATTCAGGCAAAGCATCTTCTCTCAGGGTTATTTTAGGCGGCTTTGATTTTTTTTTAAATGAAGAGTAGCCAATTTCATCCTGAAAGAATCCTCCCAGCACACCTGATTCTCTTCGAACATAATTTATTTGCCAAAGGACTCTGAACCTCACAGCAAAGCTGTATAAAGCTTAAAAAAACAAGATGATTTAAAGTTTCTATTTTTACATGGTGTCCCATTTCCAGAAGGGCTGAGACTAGTGGTTTCAAACTCAATTTAGCATTTAAACTAATTTTCAGCCAGGTCTCTATGGACTGGCAATTAGGAAAGGCAAAGAGTTCAAAAAGGGGGTGGCGGGAGCCTGTGGTCTTCCGGATGCGCTCCCAGCCCCGCCCCCTTCCCACAGGCCCATGGTGCACAGAGCACCTGAGGCTTTGCATTTGGTGTCTGGAAAAGCACCAAGGGCCACGTCCATTTACTCCTTCTCATAGCTGTCCTGGGGAAGGATCTAAAAACTTCCGGAAGGCTCTGCAGGCCAAGATGTACAATGCCAGGGACAACAAGAGAAGAACGGGCCCTTTCAGCTCCCGGAGCCACGCAGACCTCAGGTCCTGGCCTTCCAAGGACCCCTTCAGCCACCCAGCTGGCGGTCCAGGTGGTGGAGAGCACATGCAGGGCCCTGGACTCCTGCCTGTGTTCTCCTCCCAGCCCTGTCGCCACCTTCATCTGTGGCCGCCACACTCCTCTGACCCTTAGAGTCATAGCTTTTTAAAATTTATTTTAATTTTGTGTGGTGATTGTGTTTAGGTAATATAAGATCATGGCAAAAACTGCAAAAAGTACAAAAAGGTATACAGCGACAAGTCTCTGTCTGGCTGTTCCCCAGTCCCCTTCCTCAGAGGCAATCGTGATCCACCTTCCTAGAAATACTGATTCCTTCGTAAGCTTTTCTTCTTCTTTTATGATTAGTTTTATACAATGGTATCATACTTTTCATGCAATTCTGTACCTCCCTTTTTCTTTTTCTTTTTTAACTTAACAGTACATCTTGGATAGTATCTAAGACTCAAGGTTCTTTAATGAGGGAATCAAGCCTAGGGTCTAAAGAGTTTACTTCTTAAGCTGGGTATATGTTCCCACTGCCTTACAAGAAGAGGGAGGAGAAAATGAGAGGAAAGGTTTTATAGCTAGGCATCAGTAAACACACTGATGCCCCTGTCAACTGCCATTCTCATTCCTCTGGGAGCCATGTGCCCAGAAGGTTACTTACTCCAGGCCAGGGGAGAAGGGAAATTTGGTGAGGTACCCTTTCTGCAGATTAACCCAATCTATCCTTCCATTTTCACCATTTTATAGAAAAGAGAAACTAAGGTTACAAGAGATTAGATAACACTACTGATGCCCCACAGCTGATGACCACAGTAGAACTGAATTCCAGAATTCACTACCATCTCCAAGTCTATATTCTCGCCAATTTTTCCAGACAGTCTTAAAACAAATAAATAAATAAATAAACCTCTCCGACTTTTTTGTTTATAAAAATTCTAAGGTAAGCCTTGCAACTCACATCCTTAATCCCCATGCCAATGTTAATAACTCACTTTCAAGACATTTTTCCTTCTGGAGCCACAACTGTATGCTTTTGCTCTCCCAACAGACAGGCTCTATTTAGGGGAAGACGCTGACCAGAAGGAGAATTCCCTCCTACAGAATCAGGAGAGGGAGGAGGACAGAATCATCTAGAGCTACAAGTCTTAGGAATATTGATTTTACCGTTTAGACTTTCTAAAAAGCCATGCCAGAAGAACAACAGTGAGTTTGAGGGAGAAGAGATGGGGGTAAGAAAATAAAATGGTTACAGTTCACTTATTTTTTTCAGAGTCCTAAAAAGAGATTAAGAGATCAAAGAACCTACGTGGGCATCTGCAGGTGAGGAAACATAATCTGAACCTGAGTGTGTGCTAACCACCAGCCCAAGGTCAGGTATGGAGCAGGAGAAAGGGGTCCTGACTCCAGCCCAGGTTCCAGAGCTGTACCCTGCCTCCTCCTGGAGCAACTCAGCCTTCCTCCTTCCTCTTTCCTCAGCCCCTTGCCTCACTCCCCCCAAGTTTGGGCTGTTTTGTTGCTCATCAGTGTCTTCCCTGCAGGGTGAACAGGGATGAAAAGGGCTCTGCTGGCTTAGCAGATCTTCAAAAAGGTTCAGGGTGAGACAGGGGCTGGTGCTCTTGGCTCGCATGAGTTTTTAGGATTATCTGTGGACCATTTTTATTCATGACGTTCTTACCTCCCATCACCAGAGATAATTTAAAAGTTGGCTAGACTGTACGCAGAGGAAGCCAAATGAAAATCCCCCTTTCCCCCACTGCTATCACACACCAGAGATTTCAAGAAAAGTACTACCTAGCTGCAGCATTCAACACGAACTCTGGATAACGCTACCAACTGGAAAGGTCCCGTAATGGAACCGGGAGCCTGTTATTGCTCTCAGTTTTCCCAGAAACCAGGCCCTCGCCCAGGTGCCACCCTGTGGAAGATTCTCCTCTTGATGCCTGTGCATCAATGTGTGTGCTGGGCAGAGCTGCGGCTCCCCCACCTCACCCATCCCAAGAGGATGTCTGGAAGCGGGCATGAACAACGCCCTCTTGCTCACTTCCCTGACTCGACTTTTCCTCCTCAGCACCTCTGAACACAGTGGACCTGGCTCCTGCTGTCCACTGGAATGACCCCCAGTGGCATTCTGAGCAGTGCTGGTGAGCCACCCGCATGCAGGGAGCCCAGGGAGCACCAGGTCTGGGGCCCTCGGCCCTCAGCCCTCAGGCGGCCTCACCTCACACTTGAGACCGTCCCTGACCAGACGTGTCCAGAGGAAGCAGCCTCCACCAAGCGGGCTTCCTCAGCAGATTTCCCAGTTACAGTAAAGGTGACTTGTATTACTCGAACTCACAATAACACAGATAAAAATATAACACTGAGTGGGCTTTGTGTTATATTTTTATACTGAGGGAGAAGTACTGTGATCTCTCTACCAGTCATGAACTGAGCTCAAGGACTAAGAAGAAAGAAAGATTAAACACACACACACACACACACACACACACACACACACACACACAAATAAACTGCCAAACAAAAGTCAATCAGGGCCCTGCAATTAAAATTGCTGTTCTAGAAAGGATTCCAGAAAAGCCAATCTGAGGGTGGGAGCCACTCTAAAGCCTACCACCTTGGCCCACCATGATCCGAGTCCCGCACGCCCTTCCCAACTCGAGCTCCCCTAACTTCTACAGTGGAAACGATTGTATTACATGTTGACACAGGTTCTGAGCCCTTGGGAAGTAAATGCTCTGTGAATTACAAATACAATTATTAGCCGATAGGTTAATGATAAGGTTTTAATTATTTCCTGCCTCCTTCCATCTTCCCTCTGATCATAGTGACTACATTTCATTTAGTCAAATGTGAGGTCTAGAGAAAGAGACTTGGGTTCAGGTTCTGGCACTGAAATATACCGGGTGACCTTGGGCAGGAGACTAGCCCCTTGAATCTTAGCTGCCTCTTAAGCAGAATCTTCTGACTAAGAGGATAGTAATATCTGCCTCAGAGAGTCATTGTGAAGACTGAAAGCAGTAACGTGGGTTGAAGATCTTCATGGGGTCAATGGCTCTATGCAAACAGCACTGTTGCTTTCCTCTCTGGTGCCTCCCAACCTCCTCCAAGGCGGGGATCACCTCTATGCTTGCGTGTCTTCCTCAAGTTTGGTTAGAACATCTCCATATTTCCTTACTGCTCTCCTCTTAGAACCACAGAAGAGGTTCCTAGAGTGCAGGAGCTGAAAGAAGCTTCAGGAATTTTCTAGGACAACCACCTGAGCCCCTACCACACCACCAACCTCAGTACCAACACTCACATCAAACAGGAAAATCGAGGCTCTACATTACAGGGCAAGTTGGTGGCCAATCCAGGTTCCCCGATTCTGGCTCTGTGTCCCTCCCCAAGAAGTCCTCTAGGATTCCTCTTACCTCCCAGCAGTGCCTCCCTCCATGACTCAGCTCTCACTCTCATGGGGCACCTTTGACCCCACTGATACAACAGGCCTTTAGGTCCCTCATTCTACTTCACAGAGAGGAGGCCGCAAGGCTCAGAGGGCAGTCAGCTGCCAGGTACCTTGGCATTCTGCAGGGGAGGCTGGTAACTGGACGGACGGTAGAACGTCCTCTGGGAGGCATCGGTGTGGATGTCGCCGAGGAAGAGCTCCTCCACCAGGCGGTCCAGGTGGTGCTGCAGGTACTGCTTCTCCACTCGGAGGAGCTGCAGCTCATGCATGGCAAAGTTCACGGCCCTGGTGCACTCACAGCCATCCTCTTCCCGCCACAGATCGTAGGGCATGTCTTGTAACCAGGTGCCCCCGGGGGGTACAAAGCCAGGGCACGTGCGGTTCACCAGCTGGCTGAGCCTCTCGGCAACAACCTCTGTGTGGCAGATGACCTGGACATTGTGCAGCTGGTAGTCGGCTTCTGTGCCCCCACGGATGATCCAGGAGGCCTGGCGCAGGCGGATCTTGCCCCGGATGATGAGGGTGTAGGTGGGGCTTGTGCAGCGGTTGCCAGCATAATAGAACTGGTAGGCCTTGAAAGTGTTATTGTGGTAGAATCTATAGGACCTTGTGATGAACTCTGGGCCTGACCTCACTTCACAGCTGAAGAAGAAAAGGGGAAGGAAGACTTTTTTAAGCCCAAAGGCATGAGGAAGAGATTCATTACAGTGTTAAGAAATTATAGTAATAATAACAAAATGATTACACTGTTCTAAGTCCTGTATAGATACCAGTTCACTGAATTCTCACGACAAGCTATGAGCTATGTGGGTATTATGTTTTACAGATGGAAAAACAAAGGCACAAGAGATTAGAAAACATGGCCAAGATCACATAACCAGCCTGCATCAGAACCAGATGGTGAACCGGAGCAGTCTGGGTCAAGCAGCTATGAGCCTAATCACTCTATATCAGAAAGTCTCTCATTCTCTTTATGAACAAGCCTGGAGAGCAGAAACTTGCCATCCTCAGTTCTACCCACAGACCTAACTTACTGAGAAATTTCTACCTTTCTGGTAGAAAGAAGGAAGAGAAGTGTATTTCTACCCTATTAAAGAAGTTCCCTTATACTATTTCAGAAATGGTTGATTTCTTGATCACTTCTTTTTTATAGACTTTCCGTAGAGCAGATATCCATTATCCTAACATAAAATCTAGTATTGTGGAGGTGTCACTTAAGAGGCAATCAGAAATTCATCCTCTCATCCGGTCAAAATTAATATTCCCTCTAGCAGAAAAATAAAGAGGCAATTAGTGAAATAAAACTAACATAGTAACAAAAATAAGGGTTCCTTTTGTTTTGTGCTGTTGACAATGACAAAACGTTTTTTGCTGTGCCATTAAATAAATGCTACATTCCTAGGCCAGAAATACTTGGACTGAGTCTACAAAGGACAAATGGCTCATTAGGTTTTAACTCAGGTACGTTCTTCATATTGCTCTAATTGTAATCCCAATTCATATACACGTAGCACAGACCACACCAGGCAAATGGTGGAGGTTTTCTTCAATGTATCGGTCAAAGAATTCATCTGTCCATAACTTTTTGCTAGATCCTAGTCTCAGTTATAGAATAACTTTCATGTCATCAATTTTGGTCTTATAACTCTGCTCATGTCTATAATATACATTATATAGTTACATAACATATCATATTATATATTGCACATATTATGTATTATGTTACATATGATATATATTATATTACATAAATTGGGTATATAATATCCATCATATATTATATACAATACTTTTTCAATTATACAATTATTGCATATATTATATATTATATATAATTTTGCCTTATAATTCTGCTCACGTCTCTAATATATATTTTATAATTACATATTATATGTTCTCTATTCTCTATTATCTACTATATACAATAATTCTGGTTTGAGCTAACTCAGCATTGCCAAATCAAACAGTGGGGGTGAAATCCCAAAGGCCAGTGTTCTCAAAAGTACTAGCATTTCCATTTTTTAGTTAACAAACTGGTAGAAGAGAAACACTACTTTGAAGTGGGTACCTTTCATTGGGTAGATTGTCAATTGATGTCTAATAATACAATATAGACAGAAAGCATTCAGCAGTTATTTGAGCATCTATCATCCGTGAAAAAAGTGAGAGAAGACCCAAGACTTCTCCCACAAGGAAAGAGAAGTTCAATGTGAGCAGTGATTAATGTCCCTCAAGGTTTAGTGAAGATCACTTATTTTTAATATTTTATCTAAGCATTGACGATCTATTGATTTGGCCTCTGGAGTTCAGCATATCTCAAGTCCAATCACTTCTCTGTTAGCCCTGTGACCATCTTTACCGAAGCCTCCTTCATCTCTTGTGGGAACTGTTGCCAAGTCTTTTGGTCACCCACAAAGCACTTTTTTGACCATCCATTTGCCACAGAGCAAGCAGCCAGAGTGCCAGAGTTGAATCATGTCTTCAGCATGGCCCTTGCTGAAAACCCTCCACTGACTTTCCAGTTCTCTTAGATTAAAAGCTAAACTCAGAGAGGAGTCCTGGCCTACAAGGTGCCCTGGGAGCTGGCCCCACCCTCCTTGGCAGCCTCATTTGGGGCTGTTCTTCCTGGTTTACCACACCACAGCTACAAGTGCTCCGCCTTAGTGATTTCTCCAACTCAGCCTTTGCTAGATGGAAAACCCTCAGTCTTTGCGTAGACAACCACATCTCAGCTCAAGTGTCCCCATCTTTGCTAGCCTTTCTTAACCCCACCCATATCCTAAAATAGGGCCCCTGGTATTCTCCTTTAGCACCTGTTGTTTTCTTCCTCATCATAGTACTTCTTTGTGTGTTTACTTGTAAAATTCCTGAAGACAGGGACCCTGTCTGTTTTGTTCACTGCTATAAACAGAAAATTTAGAATAATGCTTGGCACACAGTAAATAACTGTACACTCAATAAATATTTGTTAAATAAAATAATAAATTGTTTAAAAGTACATCACATTAAAATTGTGCAAATATTTATCATGTATTTATTTTGAGAAACCTCATTTTTACGGAGAAAAAAACACCCTCTGTGTCTTCATTATCTTACAAAATTTCTTTTCCTTCTTGGTATTTATTTGATCCCTCCCTAAGGTACCCAGAAACTGCAGGGGAGAAGTGATCGGATCCCAGAGTTAGCCTTGCTAATTCTCAACAAATTAATGGAAGGAGAAAAACTGCAGGTCTGCCTCTAGGCTATTTTTAAAAGCGCTAATGGAAGATAAGCCAGAGCTCAAACCGGGATAAATCTCAGCTCCACAGCCTGGAAAAGAATCCAAGAACTGCGCCCTGGCTAGTAGAGGTAGCATGAGTACCTTTTAACTTACTCAGAGAACCCTGAAGCCATATATTAAATTACCAGAATATGGCTGGAATATTTAGACCATCAGAGGCTTGCAAGTCCTGTTTCAGGTTGGGGAAACAGAGACTCCTAATTTCACTTGCTAATGGCTTCTTTTTATACACAAGTGGTCCCACAGAGGGATCTATTCAATCATATCCTGTGGTTAACAGTGATACAATATCATCTCTGCTTTAGCTAAGATTTCTATAATACTTAGCTCTGTTTCTTTACCAGCCAGAGTTTCAAAACGTTGTTTGGCTTATTTAGAATTTAGACAACACCTAAATCATTGTACGTTATATAGTCTCTCTGCATCTGTGAAACCCTAAGAAAAGCCTTCCACAGCACGCGCCCCTGGGTCCCTCCCTATGCCCCTCCTGCCCTGGCCCTCTTACCCGGTGGACACCCAGTGGCCCTCAATCGCTGGTGGCATCTGCACAGTGATCCTCGCACCATTGTGGAGATGTTTGAGCATGTGATGACACTGGGATTCCTTGAATGCCCTCCAGGCACTTTTTTCTAAGGATCTAGGATGTGATCTGCTATCTGGATGAAGGAGGGCAGAACCCTCTCCCAGCCCTGAAAAAGAATAGTGGAAGTTAGAGGAGAGGAGGGCTAAGGGCAGACGTGAATCAGGCTGAAGATCCTCCTCTGTGGCAGGGAAATTACTGCACGTGGGAAACGCACACCTACCCCAACTCCACCAGGCTTTATCACTGCCTCTGTTCTCAAAAATGCACATTCCAAAGTGGGAAGTGTCCTGGGAGATCATTTCCCAGGAATGAAAACCAAGGCTCATGGACATAACAAACAGGGACATGCTAGAGGTCACTTGGCTAGTTCCTAGCAAAGCTTGAGCTCAAATCCATGTCTTTGTGAACGGCAAACAAGGTCATGCATCTAAATGAGCAGTTGTGCAGTGCAGACAAATGAATGTCACAGGGGTTGTAGAAGAGAGAAATGTACATGTTCTAGAGCCACCAAAGAGGAGTAGATGCGACTGAAGAGAGAAGTAAGAAAGGGGTCATCGGGAAAGGTGACATGCACAGTGATACATTTAAGAAGGGAAAGAACAAGGAGACCGGCCTCGGAGAAAAGGGAATTTTGATGGAACGGAGAAAGGCCCAAGGAACAGCTCCCAAGATTCCCAACTGTGATCTGTTCCCTGGCGTGGCTCCCATCTGCTCACACCAAGTCATGCATCTCTGGTTCTCTCAGTCTCCAAATGGAGGCGCTCTCAGTGAGGTGCAAGTCATATACCTGCCCTACAATAGGGTAAGGGCATGACATTTTCCCCCCAATTATTTCCCAAGTCTGGCCCTTCCTCACCCCCACAAAGTCAGTGGCTAAATATATAACATAGAAGATTGCACTTTTATTTTCCATGGGTAAAGAAATAGTTGGACTGAGACTACTTGGACTGCGTTCATTTTCAGTATAAGTAAATAGCAGAAAACTCTCACCAGATCAGTGTTTAGAATAAAGCAATGGAAACAAATTGAGTTATAATCTGAAAGTTCACTGTTTCCTTTGAGATTCACTCCTGCAATAATTAACAAATCAATAGGTCTTTATTGTGGACCTACTATGTTTTCAGCAGGTGTTAGCAAAGAAGACACTAGACAAATGTACAAAAATAAAATAAAAATAAACACAAAACAAATAAATGCACCTGTTAGAATGCTACCTATGAGGAGGCAATTATATATTTTTAATCGACACCTGAATAACTTCATAAAGAAACCATGGTTTATCACAGATCATTTGAAAATGAAAAGTTAGAACCAGAATACAACTTACACCAATATGACGAAACTCTGCTGCAGAAACTAAGACCCACTGGTTGACAATGTCCAGACATTTGTAAAATATGCAGATATCTGCTGTGGTTCTGGGGTTGACCTAATCTTCTATCTACAGTCTTCTGAAAGTCTCATCGAAAGCACTGAAAATTATCGGGGTTTTCCTCTGAGTAAAATGCTACCCTGGTATGAAACAACGGCCTCAGATTGTTCTTGCAGATCTTAAATGAGAGGCAAGAAGGCAAAGACACTTACAGGTATGATTCAACTAAATGAAAATTGTGAAAAGTGATAGTAAAACAACACAATGGTGTCGTTCATATTAAAAGCAACCTCACCATCAACCCACCATGTTTGGCCAAACCAGGTGGCTCAGGCCTGAGCTAGAATGAGAGAAACACGAAAACTCAGAACTCTATGCCGAGGGGTGTGTACATGAATGCACATGGTTACGAAGGGAGAACCTCCTTTCTTGTGGCCTCATCCTTCCATCCAAGGGAAGGTACTACCGATCCTTCATTCAACCCTCACCCAGTGAAGTGGTGTGTGTGTGATGGAGGATGAAACAAGCATGTTTGACTCAATTATTTTCCTCAAAACCCGCCTGTTTTCAAAATGTACGCATTTTAATCAGCTTCCCTTCATGTACCCTGCCCCTTCAGCTGCTGGGCTATAGCACTGCACCAGAAGGAAAGTCTGAAAAATCTAGGAATGAACTATCAGCAATCCTACCATGGACATCTGTCTATACTGCGTCTTCTGATCACATATTTATCATGATTCTAACATTTTAATCCCCATTTGCCTGACACCTATGTTGATCTCTGTTGGCTTTGAACTAGCCTCAGGAGAGAAGTACTAGTCACTGTACCTCCACCAACCCCAATAGTTATAATTATCTTGATGATATAAAGCATTTCCTGAATTCACTGTTGGGCATTCAAGGATTGAAACATAGCACAATTTGCTGTTTGGTGATCAATTCTGATGTGGCTAACTTAAAATAGATTTTATTTCAAGTCATGAGACACTGAGAGTTGGGAAAGATTCTACTTTAAATATGACACTAAGCTTTCAGTAAATATGTCATCAACTCACTATCAATCAAGCTATGTTCTAAAAATTGATTTGTAAACCCCTTTACACCTGAAAATGTTTTCCTGTAAAGATAAAAAGCCTGGAGGGTAGTGGATATTGGTGAAATCTCCAGAGCTAGGCTGCTTGAGTTTGAAACTGGATCTGCCACTTAAAGGATTTCATCGAATCAATCCAAGACTTCAATGATTGTTAAGATGCATCATTATTTTATTATCAGTAGCAAAACACTTGCATTTGAACAATTACACAATGCCTTAACAACAAGTTTGAGATACCCATGAATCATGCATGGCAGCCTCAGGTTTTGACATTTCTTTTATCTATTCAAAGAGATGTGGCAATGTCTCCTCCTCCTTTAGTTGCATTGTTTCACATGTGACAGGTAATCCCTTTGCTCTGCATGTATCTCAATAACAAAATACAAACACAGCCTCATCTTTTTCTGGGTATCTTTCTTTCCAAACAATTGATTGTGTGCTGTGAGAAAATATGGAACTGCAGTTATTCCTCCAATGGTCAATATTTGCTTCACTGTCAAATGACACACTACTGCTCTGTCAAGAGGCCTGATTTTCACAGTGATTTTTCTTCTGTGCCGAGTTTAATTTATAAGGGAGTTATGGATAAAAAACAAACCCAAGCACACTTGGCTCAAATGTTTACTGTTTTCAAAACCAGCCAATTTGCAACTAAATTCAAGATACAGAGTACCAAGGATACATGTAAGTGAAGTGAGTGACATCACGTGATGACAATAGAAGCAGCTGTGTCCAGGTTGACACAGGCAAAGACAGTGTCGCCCCCTCCTACCTGCTGCCTGCAAGTTAATAGGGACTGGAAATCCCATTCACCATAAGATGCAAAGATCTTAAAATATGAAAAAATGTATATCTTACCATCAATGAAAGACACTATTAGCATTGTGACCTTAAATTACTTAACCTCTCTAAGCTTTGGTCTACTCATCTGTAAAGAAAGAATAACATTACCTATCTCTTAGGGTTGGTCTCAGGGTTAACCGAGATAGTTTTCTTTAATACAAGGCCTGGCACATGTTCTCATGCTGTTATTTTAAATGATCAGGTTCATAGATGGCCCTCGAAAAATCCTTTCTAGCTAATAGTACCATTAAAATAATAGTAAAAGTCATCCAGAACCAGGTTCACTCTGAGCTCCAAGAAGGACAGTGCTCAGAGTAAAGACAAAGGGCTCCCAGGCAAAGTTAACTGATGACCCTGATGTAGAAGATGGTGGGACGCAAAGCGCTGGGCTCTGTGGTTGTTGACAAGTTTCACTCAGTTTAACAAATACCTATTCACTCACTATTACTTTGTATACTTTAGAGGCCGGAAACATAAAGGAGAATAAAGATAAGTTTTTCTGACCTTGAGGCTCTTAAGGTTTCACTGGCCTGGATGTCAGAAAACAAGGGTAGAGATGATGCGGGGTGAGGTTGGGATTTGCATGGGTCATTCATATGGCTAGAGTTATGCAGGAAGGGAGCCTCCAGTTATGCTTTTTAACCAAGGGTAGAAGAAATAAACTCCAAGAGCAACCAATATACAAACAGTAGAAAGCAGACAAAAGAATAAATCACTTATGGTTTCTAGAGTCAAATCTCCATTTCACTACTGCTCTTATTTAACAATGAGCGAAGCTGTCAGTGCAGAAGAGTGTCAGAGTGAGCAATCAGATGGAGAAGAACTCCACCGTGAGCACAGTTCCCTCAGAACACAGTGATTTGGGGTTCACACTGTAGGACGATATTGTATTTTTAGGGTGGAAAGGGTGGGGTTGGTATTCTTCCCTTTTCATCTTTTCCCTTCAAAGTACCCATCACCTTGATTACTCCTAGGAAGCAAAATTAAATGGGTCAAGTGAAAGCAAGAGTTCCTGTAAGGAAGGAGAAACTCTCTTAGGTCTACAGTCAACTGACAGTGGTCTCCAATATTTACTTGGCTTATCTGGTGTGGAAAATGTGGACAGCCTTCTTGTGAGTGCTACTTGAATTAGAGGGCTGAGAATTAAAAGGTCATTTGAAGCATCAAGTTCAGCTGCAAGAGAGGCCAAGTGTACCAGCTGTATCTTTATACCCAAGACTTCCTTCTCAGCATCAGCCATGGTACTCTCCAAAGAGACCACCCTTAGACTTCTGGTCAACCCTTGTGCTCACTGCATAACCTGGTATATGTCAACTATAACGTGGGATTGAAACTAGCAACTCACTTATTCATTCGAATAGTCAGAAAGGCTCAGAAGGGCCAGGCACTGTTCTAAGCATGGAAGCTACAAACATTATGCCCCGAGGGAGTCTCAGTGGGGCAAGGAACCAGGCCCCAGACAGGCTTGTAGAGGGACTCATAGGGACAGAGAGAGTAGGCTCTGAACTCATCCTTGTGGGGTCCGTGGAGGGGCAGCTAGGCCTTGACGACTGAACGGAAGTGGTGGAGGCAGAGTATGCAGCCCATTCAAACATAAGAAGGCAGGGAGGCGAGATTTGTGTAGAAGGAATTGGAGGAGTGGAGATCACAGGGTGGCCCAGAACAGAAGAACAGCATAAGAAAGGCAGGGCCATAATCAAGATGCCATATGTGTCGTACTGAGTGTGAATTAACTGGAAAGGTGAAGGGAAACCACCAAAAGATTTTAAGTAATGTAATGGCATGTTAAGAATTTAATTTGGGAAGATCACTTTTCCCTTATCTGGAGGGATGGGAAGCAGATTGCAAGCAGGAAAATCAATCACGAAGCTTCTACAATGGTTCAGTGCATCATTTTTGTCTGAATAAATCAGAAAGATAAGAGAAGGGAACTGCTTTTAACAAACAGAAGTAAAACTTTTTTGTGGTCCTGGAAAGGTACTGATTATCTTTTACATGTTGTGGGGAGAGGTATTACCAAGAAGTTATATTAAAAGGAAATAAAGGAGGGAAAGAAAGAGAGGAGGAGGAAAGTAGGAACCTCTACTAATTTAGAACTACATCTGAAGAGAATCATGTTTTTTCCGAAGAGAAACTTTTGCAAAATATTTATGTCCTATTTTACTACATCTTAAATTCTATAAATCGATCATCCTTATACTTAGCAATGTAGTACTCAAGTATGGCAACTAACTATAATGATAATTGCTGTCTGAGTATACCTATTATTTATAATAATAAATGTGCTTATTATATATAATAACTTTTTAAAACATTCACTTAATTGGATTATTTGTTTAATTAGAAGTGTTGGCTAATCACAGTACTTAGTTGTTGAAATTTCTGCCACTGTATGCTGAATGTAGCTGCATGATCCTTCTCTGATGATTCAGGTTCTTAAAGTGGCTCAAGGTCATTATTAGGAACATCAGTGCCCATAGGATGGTACTTTGGATGTGGAGATACTGGAGTAAACAGGTAACAGCCCTGCTTCAGCCATGAAAAGTTGCCCCCACCTTATTTTTGTCATAAGACAAGAGTGAGAAAGTGTGTGTGAGTACACACACAAACAACATCAACATTTTAAGCAACTGAGGATTCCGGATGTTTTGGTTAATTAAGAAGACTAGTTAATTGGGTTCCCATTCATTAAGATTTTGCTTAAATAAATCCAAGGAAAAGAGTATCTCAAAGGATTAAAAACTATACAGTTAAAGTAGCTCTGAGTATTCAGTCTTCAGGTTTGCTTAGGATAAGTCATCTGATATGTGCTTCCTCCTCCCATCCCCCCGTATAAAGTAAAAATTATAATAATGGTGATAACTAAAGTTTGTATAATACTTAACAATATACTTTCTGCATATTTTTCTCATTTATCAAATGGTAGTTACAATATGAGTATAGAAAGGAGTAAGTGGAGAACCATGCTTTAATGTGAAATGTTATATAAACAGTCAGTTATGAGACCAACTAAACTGGAAGCTCCCCATAGCACTGTTCCCAGTTCAGTGGCATTCTGAATAAGGAGGTTAACAAAATGACTTCAATATAAAATGGTCTCCAACATCAGGGGTCCATGGCCTGGGACCAAATAAAGTAATTATGACAAATAACAAATAAGTGTGGCAGAAAATAGTTTGAAAGGAAAGTGTTCACCTGTTGAAAACAAATTAATTCCTGAAGGCTTTAGGGTACTACAATTTTATAGATTACTACTTCTAGAGAACCAAAGGAGATCCTGGAGCTCTAGAGGGTTTATTTATGTACACACATGTGTGTGCATGTATGTGTGTCTTCACACATATGTATATGCATGAGTATTTTACTCCCAAGGAATAAATTACTCCACAGCAGTAATCCTAAATAATATAAAACGATCTTAAGTACTATCATAATTGCAATAATCTACTGTACAGAGAGTGAAAACTCCCAATGATATCTAATAAAAAAACAGATTTCCCAAAATGAAAGGAAGCATAAGGTTGACCATTTAAGGAGAGATTTACACCCTAAATACAAGGCATATGTCACCAGATGACTGTTAACATCACTGAATTCATCAGATTAAGCATTCAGAAAGCAGTACTTAACACAGTTTCACAGGGAACAACTATAGTACTTCTATGACTGTCATCCACAACAAAGCTTATTCCTAAACCCATGGTGCCCTCAAAAAGCAAGCCAGTCCATTAACAGGACCAAAGAGGAGGTGAACAGTGTGGGAGAGGGAAATGGTACAGAGAATGCTTGTCTTTTGAAAGTCAGTATTCATTCATTCAACAAGTAGTTGAGGCCTACTATGTGTGAGGTTATCTCTCAGGCATGGGCCATTGTTTTTACATAGAAAAGGAAAAGTGAAAGGATATCCTCCATGTCCAAGTCCTTGATTTTTTAATATTTTAAAAAATCTGAGTTATCCAGGCATATTCTGCAGTTTTTCACCCACCTATTTACATTGAGAACCAAAAGTTCTAAACCAGGTTACACGTAATAAAATGTAAAATTAGTCAGGAAGGAAACAATTTTCAACCACACTTGGGACTGAAATAATATTTGATCGGGTTAGTCTCTTATATATGTACTTTAATGCTTAAAAAAAAAATTTTAAAGTCTAAGTATAATGTCAAAATATTAACAATAGCTGTCTCTGGGTAGAGGGTTTTGCATGATTCTTTTCTTGCTCATTTTGCATGTTTCTGTATTTTATATAATGTGACATGTATTCCTTTGATAATCAGAGTGAGAAGGTATTCTCAAGTTAGAACTGGTATGATAAGTAAAAACTTGAAGCTGATAAAATGGGACTGATTAGATTAAGTACAGGTAATTACTTAGCCATGAAATCGCCCTGCCCAATTAAATATGCAGTCATTACTGTAAACGTGTGCTTTGAAGTGGATCCTGCTAGATAAACTCCAGCACAGCTTTTCATGTTCTGTAATAAAAGCATGTATGTATCGCAGACATACTGGGTATAACTACCATACGGGTTCCTGTGCTTACCAGGCTCTTGTTTTGATTTTTTGATTTCCATTTCTTTTTTTTTTTGGATAAAAGAGAGCTGCTTTTGCCAATCTTTAAACCTTCATGTCTAAAAGTATTTTCTCTTTATGAGCAGTATAATGAAGTCAAGGTTTCAAATACCTGGCTCCATTTGACTTTGGTTGAGAACATGACTTTAGTTGAGGTAATTTTCTATGTCTTTTTTTTTTTTTCTAATGCTACAGTCCCCAGGCTAGACAATGGAACTGAACCACAGACGGCTAAATTTGCATGTTGGATCTCTAGCTGACTGCTGCTGCCACACCCATGCTCTTCAGCACAGTAGTGTGTATGTGTGGCGTGTGCATGCATAATTGTGAGCACAGTGTGTGTGTGCGTGTGTGTGTGTGTGTGTGTGTGTTTGTGGTGTATGCTGGGACTCCAGGAGGGAAAATGCTACAATCAACTGCAGGGTGCCAGCCTCCCACCTCTAGGGCTCTGCAATAAGCTTTTATTCTTCATCCCTAGATATTCTTCAGGAATCTTTAGGAAACAGGGCCTGTTCCTCCTCAAAACCCCTGTCCCTAGCAAGCAGTGGCACTTGGCACATAGCAGGCTCTCATAAACACACTAGCTGAATGAATGAAAACCCTTATAGAACAGAATACTATTAATATTTTGGGGTGATACCATATCCTTTTTCTAACCTAGATACATATCATGTGACTTTCCGGAATAATTTCATTCCCTAACTGGAGAGTACTAAACAAACTGTACACATAAAACCTTGACACAGTGCGAAGTCACACTTGGACAATGATGGCAGGTTTTTTACTGAAGTTTTCTCTGTATTCACTTCACTCTATATGTAGAGTCTACTGAAGACATATCCTGCTATGTAAGCTTTCAGCAGATGTATACGATCACCAACCTATTTTTTATATTTCTAGTCTGAACCGTTTTATGCTTTACTCTGATTATAGGAAGTTGTTATCAGTCTGTCCCTAAACAGTATGTAATTACACAGTCATATCATCCACTTATGCTTAGTTCTTTTCTCATTTAGGGAGAAAAAGAATGAATATGGCAATTATAGATCTGCTTAGCCATATGTTTAAAGCAAGTCAATTTATCAAAATAACATGTAACATCTAAGAACCTGGCCCCATTACACACGGATGAGTCATATTCCTTTTTAACATTTCATTTTACACTAAAGGAAAAAAGGTGCAGGAAAGACAATGTTTTCTTGCTTACAATTCTGTCTTCAGTTAAATGGTATTTCAAAGGTTCTTTTCTTACCCTATTTAAATGTCTCCTCATGTTTTGCCGGTTAAGATATCATTTCGTAATCTACAGTTTTTAAACATTTGGGGAATAGCTCAAAAGTGTCTTTTCCTTTCAGAAAAGTCGATGAATTCTACAAAAGTAAATAGCATTTGGGAATAAAAACATCTCTCCCAAAATCAGCTCCAAAACTTAAACTCATGTGTTTCCATTAGCAAAGAGAATTAACACTTTGCTGTGCATTAAAGCATCACTTATTCTGGAGTACTTCATGCTAATCTGTGCTTCTGGAGCTGAATGATTTTTGTGGCTTTTCATCTAAGCAAAGAAAACAATGTAATGGACATCTTCCAGCTGTATACCTTCACGACATTCAATAGGTTTTATTTGGATTAAGATATGCAATAGTTTTCAGAAGTTGAGAGAGAGGAAAGTAACACTGATATGTATACTTTTATGCCATCAAATTTTGAACTTGAGTCTTGCACATTTACAGTTTTAAAAAATAACAAAAATAAACAATGAGCTCAAGTCTTGCCAGAGCTTAATTTACTCACCAACATAACTTGCAATGAATTGAAATAAAAATAATCAAAAAACTGAACAAAGATTGGATTCCAAACATAAAAGCATCCTCACACAGAATCCTCATGAATACCTTGTACACTTTTTAATTATATTAATGTGACTTATTAGTATAACAATCTATGATGTCTAAAACTAAATTTATTTGTCACAAATACATTTATAATCACAGAAAATGTTTTTACCCTCTATTTGCCACTATAAATAGACAAATGGTGTCCTAAGGTTAGTAAAATGTCTATCAGAAAAAAATCATTGAGTCATTCTAAGGGAGTTTCAGGTAATTTCCTTCAGATTCATAACGTTTATTAAAATATATGATCAAGCACTATCTCTTACTACAGTGCTTGTAAAACTCCTAACTGTAGTATAGCACAGCCATTCTCTTGGGTTAGGTTTACTAATACTCATTTTCTTTTAACACTACTTCGATCAAGTAAAAATCAAGTAGATAAAGGGGAAAGAGAATATCCCATTCCTTCCTGGTGTTTTACATTAACCTAATGAATTATGACAAGTCTTTCTTAAATCCCAAGGACTTATACATTGAGTAACTATTCCCCGTTTATTTTCAACACTCCCTGCAGGATCTAAGTAGATATTTGGGGAACTTCAGTGTTAATAACTTTGTTATTGTAGATTCACTAGGAAATTGGATAACTTTCTGCAAGGTTACCCATGTCATCCAATTCAACTTTGCAAACTTGTTTTTTTAAATTTTTATCCTCTTTGCCACACATATGTACACAGTATATGCACAAACAAGCACAGGGTCTGGCCCCACTATCCTCCCATTTACAGCCCAGACTGTCCCCTCCATACTGCCTCCCTCCGACTGTTCTCCTCCCAGGACAGCTGGGTCTGGGTAATCCCTGATCCCAAGGAGTTCAGGCCAACCAGATTCTAATTTGGAGACTTAGGGCTCTACCAGGACCTCACTAAGGATATACTTGGGCTCTTGTTACCTGCCAGCTATTAAAATCCCAGCTTGAACCAGTGGGATAGGAGGGAGAAAAATCTCAGTATGAACTAGCCCAGGCTGCATCTCTGAGAGTCACTTTTGTAATCCAAAACTCAATGGTTTTATGCAAAAAATAAAAAAAAATAATAATAAATCAGGTTTTGTCAAATTTCAAGTAACTTTTCATTTTGATGTCATTTAATCATATTATCTTTTTTCTTCATAGATATCACAACAGATCTTTTTAAGGGACAATTTTCTCTGTTTCATCTCTCTCACCCTCTTTTTTCTGGTGTGTTTTTTCTGGTGTGTGTGGCAGCTGCTGTTTGATCTGTTCATTGGCTCTGATTTGTTTCATGTTTCAGCCAAAGATTAAAACTGCTCTGTAATTCTAAGCAGATGGGCCTAGGAGTGCAACCCTATAATTATACCTTCTCTCTTTGGCCCTAGAATTGCAAGCCTTCCATCCTGACTTTTAAAGTCTGGGATCACTGGAGTTCAGAACGCACCTTGGCCATCAGGCAGGTCTGGCCCAGCTCAGCATGTCTGCAAGGTCTATGGAACTGTGCTGCTCAGGTTCCGTGCCCCAAGCAGGACTACAAAGAAAACAGCCATGTACAGCTAGCTGGTTAACTTTCCTAGATCTTCTGGGGAGACCACAGCCAGATCCTCAGTGCTGGCTACAATGCATTCTGCAGCTCCATCCAGCTGAAGATCCTATTTAGAAACTTAGAGAGTTCTTGAGGGTACTGATCTGATCTACAGAAGTTTGGGAGAACCAAGCTTCTGGTGGAGACGCTCTGGTGAAATGTCAGGTGTCCACCGTTAGGGAACGTTTGCTCAGTACATCTGAATCAGCACGATGTGTTCTGCCACTGCCTGTCCTGACGGTCAACACCAATCTACCACAAAATCTGCCTTAGTGACCCCCAGGCAATTCTGTCCTATTTTTTCTCAGTGCAATTCCCGGAACTCTTTTTAAGCACTGATGTTCTCTGGGTAAGTTTACTAGAGCTCCTGAGAAAAACATGCCCCATGAAGCACAGGGACAAAATGATCACGTAAGAGCACAGGGGAAATCAGGCGTCAAGTTCGGGAGAACTTGGGAGATTGGTTTTAATTATTACATCTTGGATATTAGAAGACTCCTGCTCCTTAAAACAGTACCCATTCTATTTGGGAGAGAACCCCACTATTACCACCCTTTCAACAAACACTACTCTTAGGAAGGGCACACAGAAACACCCGCGAGCTGTTTTTCCGCTTAAACGATCTTAGTTTCTCTTTACAGTCCCATAAACCCTTGGACCACATCAAGAGACTCTCCTGCACTGACACTTTGGAAACGGGATCGCAAAGCCTGAGATTTCATGACAGTTTACGGTTTGAAAATCCAAAAGTGAGTGGACAGATACGAGTTTTCCCTAGGACTTGAGGCAATCGATTCAAGAGATAAAATGTGTCTCCGTGTGAGAGCTTTGTACCATTCCAGAAAAAGAACGCCAGCCACCAAAGGACTATGGGCACCGCCAGAGGAGAGGGGCTCAGCGCCTAGGAAACGCCGACTCCCCATCCAAGGGTGAGCGGGAAGAAGCGGGGTTTCCGCTCGCCTGGCGCGGGGACAGGGAGCTGCAGCGATGGAGACTGGCTTCGCGGGGAAGTTTCTGCAGCTCTCGGAGCTCCCCCCCCACTTCACCTCCCCCCAACTCACCGTGAAGCAGGAGGGCCGGGAACAGGTATGTGAGCAGGAGACGGCACAGACCAGACATCTCCAATTCTCCGGGACCCCCCGCGCGCCCAGAACCGCAGAAGCAGCTCGCCGTCCTGGGGCCCTGCTCCCCAGGAACCGCCGCGGCGCCACGCGCGCTTTGCGCTGTCGCCTCCAGCCCCGGACAACGCGACGAGGCGGCGGCACCGAGCGGGACGAGCGCT
>NW_006442107.1:33642194-33683129 GCF_000325575.1 Pteropus alecto | reverse complement strand
GGCCGCGCCACCGCCCCCCGGGCTGCCGCGGGGGAGGGGGGCGCGGAGACTTGAAAGGGCGCTTCGGGCACCGCCTCTCCCTCCTCCCGCCTCCCTCTCCAACCATCTCCCTCCTCCTCCCTTCCTCCTCTCCTCTCCCTTTCTCCTCTCTTACCTTTTCGCCCCCCTCGCCTCCCACTCCTCTTCCTTTCACCCCTCCCGCTCCCCTCCACCCTCTTTCCTTACCCTCCTAATTCCCAACCTCCTCTCTTCCTGCAAGTGTCCCCACTCTCCGCCCCTCCCCCCGGCTCTGCACACCCCTTTTCTCCTCGGCGGCCCGCTCCGTGGGAACTTCCTCCCGCGAGGGGCTTACATCCCTTGGCACTATCGGCAAGGAAAGAAAATGTGCGCTTCACCTCCCTGCCTGCACCCGGGCTGCTCGGAACCCTTTCTCTTCCCTCGACAGGGGTGGATGCTCCGCTTGTGAAAGGTGTTGCTAAGGGACGGGCGGGGAGCGATGCGTGGTTGGGCGTCTCAAGTGGGTCTGAGAAAAGTTAGCTTGCAAAGATTGTGTGTGTGTGTGTGTGTGTGTGTGTGTGTGTGTGTGTGTGTGTGTGTGTGTGTGGTGTGTGTGTGTGTTGGGGGAGAGAGAAAAGGAAGAGGGGAGGAGAGGAGGTGGGAGAAATTGTTCAGGTGGGGATGCTGCAGTGCCCGGCCCCCTCAGGAGTGCAGTACGGTGCCTTAACTGAAAATCTTCACCACAGGTTAGTGCCTAGGCTCCCCTGGTGAGCACGGAAGCCCTGTCACAGGCCCCAACCTGTGGAGGGAATGGTGTAGGCAGCCGGAGCCCTTTCCCCTTTCCCTCCCCCTTCTGGAGGCAAAGGACTTGTTGAAACACGGGATAAATCTCAGAGAAACACTCCATGTCAGTCCCCGAGAAAGTGCACCCAGGCCCCTTCTGTGATTCCTCCTGTCTTCCAGGCCAAGTCTTGATTTTTATTTGTGTTCTGTGGGTTTATGAGAGTTACGTTCAATTTTACATTGGCTTTTAAGACTCAAAGGCAGGAACAGCTTCCATTCTCGTAATTCCCCAGGGCTCTGGTGCAAGCTGCTCTCTGTAAATGGCGGCTCTCCTGCTGGGCTGATGTGCCCTGGACTCTGATTTATCTGGCGGTCACTCCTCTGCTAAGGTCCTCCAGGGGCCATTCTCTTGCTCCCAGAAGGAGATTTATCCAGTCCCTTAGGCTAAATGTCACCTCCTTTTCACACTGGGCTAAGGAGCAGCCAGGTGGAATCAAGAGAACATTTCTTGACTCAACTCTGCTGGTGTTTTTCATAAAAAAAAAAAAAAATGCCTGACTTCCCAAGAGAGTGTTCTGCCCCTTTGAACAATGTAATAATTAAACTACTTACTTATGCTTTAGACTTTCTAAACTACGGGGACCTTAGCATTGGTGTAAAACTTAGTAAAATGGATGAGAATCTATTTGACAGTTTACACTTTTCATTTTTTTCCCCCGAGAAAACCATGGGTCTTTTGATGTGATAGAGCTGGTACCCTTTGATGTGCTTTAATTTTTATCACCATCATTATCATCTTTCCATCTTTAATATGAGGGATCATAATGTGTACCACCTGCCTAGCTCACAAGGATGTTGTGAGGATTAAAGTGCCAGTGTTTGCAAATCTCGAAGATGAAAGGAGTGTGTGTGTGTGTGTGTGTGTGTGTGTGTGTGAGAGAGAGAGAGAGAGAGAATGAGAGAGAGAGAGAGAAAGGGAAGATGGTCATAATAATGCCTGCGAGCAGGAGCATTATTTTGAGCTGGGCTTGCTCTGCAAGCATCTCTCTGGGCCAACGTTGTTCCTGATCACTTGATTGTCCCTCTTGCTTGTCCCTGTTACTGGGTTTGGGTAGCAGATTATGACTTATAGGATTTAAATGTTGCCCAAGGGTCATTTGGGTTTACAAGAGCAACTTGATTTCCTCACGAATGTTGGGCAGTTGAAAATGATGTAAATTTATTTGGCTATGTAAGAACATTAGCCTTGTCACCAAGCACACATAGTAGGGTCTAGCTTTTCTAGGCCTTTTAGTCATTCGATGCCTTTTGATCTGTCAGGGAATATTTGAAACAAGCAAACAACATAAGAGCCTTAGAGATGGGTATTTATAAGCAACTGGGTTGATAGTAATTGAAAAATGTTAATATCATTCATCACATGTTAGCAGAACAACTAGGTGATACATTTACTTAAATAATTATTTGATTTTTTTAAAAGAAGACAACCAGCAGGCCAGCAGTAATTTGTGTCATTTAGACAGTCAAGTTGATTCAATTTTTGTTTTCCCAATTCATTTTTACTAGTGTGGTGTAAACATAGCCAGAATGATGTCATCAGTTTAAATTTGTTTTACCAGTTTATTTTCCACAAGTAATGTCATAGATATAAATTCTTGACCCTCAACATAACATCCTGCCAGAGTAGCTACTCCCAGAAATGCCCTCGTTGCCTTCTGCCTGTCTACAAGGTCTAGGCTATAGCAATAGGGTTCACTTCCTGCATTAGTTTTTACTTTTGCTGTTTAATGTACTCTATTTTGGAGATGAATAATGAAAAAAAATACATTTGTCTTAGAGTGATTATATGTGTATATGTGCTAATAGTAATAGAATTGTGAGAAGGGCATTTTCAGGAAAGTGATTATGAGCTCTAACTCAGAATCTGGCTCCCTGAACCGGCACAAAGAACTTCCCCAGACCACTCACTTATTTGTAAGGACCAAGCCTTGAGCAGGAGCATGTGTAGCTAGGCCCTGGTTATAACAGGAGAGTCCTTGGCTAGGGTAGCTGGACAAAATTCCCTTAGCAGCATCAGTAAGTATGTTAGAATATTCAGAGCTCCGAGCTCCGCATAAATAACTTTCGTCACATTGATGGGGAAGAAGAAATTCAAAGGGGCTAAGTTCTCAGCCACACAGCACATCACAGGAACACTTGGAACTCCCATGATTGTTCAGTCACCAGCTCACGAGGCCTCTCATGTGTTTACTAAGTGGTCTTTTCCCACGAGCCCTGCTGATCCTAACTAAGAGCCTCTATAATTGGTTCTGTCTTGAGTCAGAACCAGCCCTTTGCTCTTCCACAGTATCTCTGAATCAAACAAATTTTCTGGGATATACTGCGCTGGGCACAAAGCTTGAGTGATCACTTCGGCTTGATTTTCTTAGGAGAGTGTCTTGATTTTTAGTGAACACAGAATTATAGAGAGTTTAATTACATGTTATCCTAGGAGACATAAGGACTAATGTCCTTTAAAACCGGTGCTGCAATTTGGTTTCCTAATGTAGTCCTCGTGAAAACTGATCTGAAAGTGTGCTATCATGCAAGTCGTTTGGAATTTCAGAGATTCCAGGTCTTTCAGTTCTTGAAGAAATGATAGTTTTAAGAAGGATCAGAGGAATTAAAACATTAACTCCTAAATGTGCTTAGCTATGTATATGGTTGAAAGCATTTTACTACCTCTCCATCCCCAGAGAATAGGAAATGTCACCAGGAATAAACAGACTTTTCCAGTTCCTAAATGTCAGTGCTAAGCCTGTGATACCAGAGTAATTCCTCTAGACTATAAGCATCTGGGGGACAGGAATGCTATTTAGTCATCTCTATACCCCTTTCAGCACCTAAGCCATTGTTCTCAGTATTTTGCCCATGGTAGGACTTCGATAAATGGTAAAGACTTTAAATTGAAAAAAAAATCTTACAGAGCTTTCTCAGGGAAGAGCTAATAAAATTATCCCGAGGAGTCCTTAGAAAGGAGTGTACTTCTGAGTTCTATTTTTAAAACATGTTAGAACAAACTATTTTGAAAATAAAATGTAGTTTAGATGTATCTGAGTGGCCTGGCCTTCTGAGCTTAAGAAATTAAAGATTACATTCCATTTTATATTCATGGCAGCTATCTGGGAAAGCCAATAAATTGTTTGTGAGCTTAGCATTCATTTGTTAGTTCATTTATTCCTTCATTCATTCATCAACATGTAGTGACCAATTCCTGAGTATCAGATATATATGTGCAATCATCCAAAAATAAGGATAGATATGCATGAGTGATTCAGTTTAACCAACCATTCACCCTTTGTCACAAGTTTGGGGGCGCTGATGAAAAGACTGAGGACCCTTACCACTGGAGGAAAATAAGGGCAGGAGGCAATAAAGATCTCAGTAACATTTTTGTCTATACTTTCATGTGACTCTCATAATATTCTTTCTTGTAGTTCTGGTTGCCTTGTATGTCTAACTGCTTTATCTGCTTTACTAGATTATTTGATTCTTTGAGGGCAGGAAGAAAATTGGGTATTATGTTTGCATCTCTCCCACAGCCCCTTCACAAGTCCTTCCATAATGGGCATTTGTTGGGCTGGTATATGAGGCAGGATAAGATCAGACCATCAAGAAAGAGTCTTTATGAGGCCAACACCCCCCACGCCACCGCAGCACCCAACTACAGACACAGGAAGACACAAAAACACTGGTATTCAATCCAAGCACGCCCTGGGTTGTTATGGCCCACATAGCAACGCTCAAACATGTTGACAAGTGAGAGGCAGTATGCCACACTTATTAAGGAGCCAGATGCACTAGGCTCAAATCTCTCAACTGGAGGACCTTGGGCAAGTTACCTAACACAGCTGTAAAATGGGGGTGGGGCACAGAATAGTAGCATATACCTACACTAAGCGCTAAGTGTACCCTAAAAAACAACTCGCTGACAATAATGACTAAAGACTAGACCATACCTTCTCAACAATGGTGAAATTGCCCCTAAGGAGACAAAAACTGATCCTTGTTAATGGGTAAAAAAAATTAGCTATTGCAATGGTTTGTGGGCCTCCAAAGAGATAGTACTTAAACCGGTATAATGTATATCTACATTGCCTACAATTTAATGATAGTACTTAAACCAGTATAATATATATCTACATTGCCTACAATTTAATGAAGACTCCTTAGGGGCAATAATAATAAAAAATAAAAGTTGAAAAACCCTGTACTAGAGGCATAAAGTATAACATTATTTCCATTAATATGAATTATATGTTGAACATTTGTAATAACTTTCTTTAATTCACTGGATATGTTTCGATTATATGAAAACAAATATGTCTTACTTCAGTGACCATCTGAAGTGGCATTCTACCATCTGATTACATCATCATAACATCACATTCAATATTGTTTATCTTAGATTTAGATACTTCAGTTATTACTAGTCTCTCTTTATAAATGGGAAAACTAAGGCCAAAGAGATTGAATGGTTTGTCTAAAAATGACAAAAATTTATAAGGCACATTCAGTAGGTTTCCTTATTACCAGTAAGGTGCTATTTTCACCTTTAAAGTTGTAAAAGAAAATTGCTTTTTACCTCTCAGAAGTAGAAAGTTGGTTTTGATGTGTTTTGAGACATTCAAGCTAAAAGCGGAATGCTGTATAGGTCATTCAGATATTTGTTGCAGTTGGTATCTGAATGCTTTGTGCAACATTTCACTGTCCTGTGTGTAAAATATCCAAACAGTTTAGTTTTTAGAACAGATTATTACAATTCCTAAAATATATGAATGGACCAGATAGTCACTAAAATGCTTTCTGCTGCTGTGAGTGTCTAAACTTTTCAATATAGGACTTGGCCAGCCTTTTCAGAATGTACACATCTGTTATTGTGTTTTGAGCTGTGTATATTCGGAGCAATGAAATGTGTAGATATAGCCATGTGCAATCACATTTCATCTACCTGAAGGTTAGATCTCTAAAGCAGAGTTGAGATTAAACAAAACAATCCTCTTAGCCACCAAATTTCACATCACAAAGTCCATAGCAATACTTCATCTCCATATTTTTGTTAACATTTTGTAATTCTCAAAAGACTTCCAAATACCTGGTCTCTTTTGATCTTCATGCAATTTTATGAAGGCCAGAAGACTGCCAGGGAAAACCAATAAAATGTTTGTGAGCTTAGTGTTCATTCGTTAGTTCATTCATTCATTCATCCATCCAACATCTACTGACCAACTCCTGAGTATCAGATATGTATGTGCACCCATTTAAAAATAAGCATAGATATGTATGAGAATAATTTGCCTCTGATTTAGAGGTGCAGATTTGAGGTTTGTAGAGGTTTATAATGTCTCCACTAAGATCCCCGTGGACACAGGACGCGTCACAGTTCTGCATCTCCCAGCACTGGCAGTGTGCACTTTATTCCTGTGGAAGAAGATCAGGACTTAACTTAGAATCTGTTTTATTTTCTTATACAGAAACTTGATTTCTTTGCTGCCTCTGTCCTTAGACAGACAGCAGAGAGGGGTATGGGTGCCTTTTATAAATAGACACAAGCACTCAAAAAGCACCACAGTTCAGTTGAAAATAAATTAACTATATAAATCTAGGAAAACTTTACATGTATATATATAGTTTATTTCCTCACATTTTGTCTCTATATTTTTTGTATGCTTTAGCATAGTGCCTAAATTTGTAGCTATTCCTAGACTTTCAAGCAATTAGATGAAATCAAATATTTCCCTATAATGGATCCATTGAGTCAAATGAAAAGCAGCTAATATGCTGGCAAAATTATGCTGGAAAATAGACAAGGAGATAAGAAACTGGGTCAAGTACACCAACCAAGCTCATAGAACAAGAGGTTAATATGACAGTAAGCTCATCCAGAACAAAAGGACTAGCTAGTTTAGAAAGGATTCTCTGGGCCTGTGAGCCTAATACTGACCGATTGGCTGACCCAGTGTCAGTGGGAGTGGCCATACAGAATAGCACTGCTATGGGGATGGCTCGTAGTCACTGTCACACATGGTGTCTGCAGATGCTTCAGAGATGGAGCAGGTGGTCAAGCTGTACAGTCGTGTTGTTGGCATTTGGGCCAGATCTCACTTCTTTCATCTTGGAATTTGAGAAGGATTGAGCAACTCCAGAGCGGTCAGAAGTGAAACAACTGACCGTAAAGTAGATGAGAGAAATGCTAAGCAGATACTCCTGAACTTGGAGAAGTGGAGGTTTTCTGTGATGGCTGGCAAAGAGCCTTGGGTCATAGCCAGAGGGCTCAGCGCTACAAGGAGACTGGGGTCCCTTGAAGTCAGACTTCTCAAAGTCACAGGAGCTGGGGATTGGGTCCAGAGCTGGGGCCAGACACCAGGTTTCCGAACTCTTTTTCATCTTTTACTTCCACAGATTTATATGTTCCTTCTTGTAATGATTAAAAACTTGGAAAGCAGGACCTTATGAGGCATTATGTTTGTTAAGTTACTTGTATTCCCTCTTAAGTATATATCTGCATCACTAATTCCTTTAGTGCATCGATTTTGGCTTTGCTGCTTCTGGAGCTATGTTAGGTTCTTCTGTCCCAAGTATTTTCTACTTCACAACAAGCTCCTGATTTATAATCATTACATAAGTTTTTAACATTGTGAACACAGCGATTGAAGCTTATCTGTGGTACCCACAATTTTTGTTGAAGCAGGGGAGCTCTGTCATAGTAGCTGTTTCCCTTGTGCCCCTCTGTGCAGGATGGCCACTGTGATCCTGTGAGGGCGAGCTATGGGGAGAAGTACTCCTGAAGAATTCATTCATGTTGCAGAGCAGGCCTGGGGAGAGACCAAGGACAGATATTAGATGCCACATTCTGATATACATTCTGCCATACCTTCCCAGATCATCTGACACATCTTTCTAGTGATTTAGTGCATAATGAAATATGGAGACATCTCCCTTGCCATTGCATAGGTGGACATGCTGAGGATGCAAGACTTAGCAGTTCCCCCAAGGACATGGCAGGTACAGAGAGGGAAGGCAGTTGGTTCCATTCCTCATGGAAGTCAGACTAAGGCATTCCCAGCCTGTGCTAAATTTAACATGGCGCTACCTTGTCACCAATTCCGTGGAAGTCACTGCAGCTGACAGACCTCTTAGAAGTCAGGTCTCTTCTTTGTTCAACAAAGACAAACACTTTCAGAAGTGAGACAGCTTGTCAGAAGAAGGCCATTTGAAGAGGGCTGACCCCACATATTATATTGAATTCAGTAACTCAGGTTTAAAATCTAGACCCTTCATAAAATGTTGCATAGGAACCTCTCCTCTCCTCTCCTCTCCTCTCCCCTCCTGTACACTCATTCACCACTCTGCCATAGATAAATGTCCTTCCCATGGAGCCCAAGTATTTGCGTAGGGCTGAGCTTGGGTGTGAAAGGTGGGTGCTAGAGTGGAAGAGCCCTAAAGCACTGTATAGACAGAAGTAGTTATTACAATGATCGCCAGGGGACAAGTCCACACGTACACTAGTCCAGCTCCAACACTTTAAATTGTCACCTTGGATAATAAGTGATGTTGATATAGACGTTCCATTGGTGGCTAGGTTAACTCAAAGAGATAAGCTGATATAAGCATGTCTATGACTAGAGACCTACACAAGCAATCACTGAAATCAGATCGTAGCAAAAATAATTTAAAAGCAATGTATGCTGTCTCCAATAAGCCAAAGAACAGGAACAATATAAGAATAAAAAAGAATAAGGAAAAATAACATTACAGAGCAATCTTAGAATAAAGCTGACATATAAAGAGAGCCTACAGCAAAGAAAGGAAAACATTTAAAACCTTTCTTCTTCGTTTAACAAATATTTATTGAGAACCAAGTCTTATTTCTCCTCTTACACATCCCTCAGATCTTGGTTTAGATGTCGTTTCTTCCTGGAAGCCTTCCTGGATCTCAGGCCTTGTGTCCCTCCATCGCTCCCCTGGAAACCCTGATCACATTGAATGATGGCAATTCACTTGACTGGATGAGTGTGGGAAGGCAGAGCCTCAAGCCAACATCCAGGACAGGGCATTAAATAAATGTTTGCTGAATAATTAAAAGAATAAATACTATGTTCCAGACAACTAACTAGGTACTGGAAATAAAAATATGAATCAAACTGAATTCCTGCCCCGAGTAGCTCACAGTCAGCGTGAGGAGTGTATTGAGAATCATAACTTCTGAACACATTCAGTCGATAACCTAAGATGAAGTGATGTGAGACCACAGGGGAAGCTGGGAGATGATGAAGAAGTGGGTAGGAGTTTTTCACCTCTGCTCCTAACAGTTCATGGTCTCAGTTTCCCCATTTGAGATGAGGGCTTCCTCAGTCCCTGCCTTGCACTGAGTCCTGCCCAGAAGGAGGAGCAGAAGAATTTTTATGTAGACTTGGCTTTGGCGAGAAGAGAAAATGGAGCAGTTGTCAAATCATGTTGATTCCCAAGCACTCTGCTCTGCGTGTTCAGAAACCATTGAAAGTCTAACTCCTGACCTTAAGAAATATGTTCTCCAAAGGATGCTACTTTTGGCATGAGAGAATGACATTTTTATTCAACCTCTTTAAGTTTACAATCAAGGATATATGTGGCAAGGGCATATGAGATATGGAAAATATATGACCAAATGTGACAGTGGCTGGGTGCCTGTTTAATGCCTATCCTAGCCTTTTGATTTAGTATCAGCATTCTTTTATTTGGGGGTAGGGATTTGACCTATTGAAGTACTGTATTTCTCAGTGTCCCTGGTAGAGAAGAATAGCAGTAAGATTTAAGTTCACATCAGGCTAAGGTCTGGGAAACTCCTTTGTCCCTTGTCCTCTGAATGCTGAGCTCTAGCTGCACCTGAACCAATTCATCCAGTTCTGATAACTGGTGAGCGATGAGCTATTACCATCCCCGTCTTACCCACAACTCAGTACCATGGGTGTGTATCGCCCAAGGTTTCAAGGCTAAAAAGAGGCTGAACCAGGATTCAGATCCAGACATTTCTGATTCCAGATCCTGGGCTCCTAACTATAGTACTGTACTGGACCTACTAGGCATGAAGCTGGGCCTTGGAGGGTGAGGGGCATTTGAAGGTGCTCTCCTGGGAGAAGGAGCAAACACACACCTGTCTGCAGGCCAGGACGACCAGCAGCACACGCGGGAGACATGGTCCATAGAAACAAGTGGCTGCTGCAGAATAAGACAGAGAGGAACCAAAGATTACCCCAGAAGAACATCCACGCACACTGTCCGTTAGCCTATCCTAGTGCCTGGTTATTCTCTGTGCCTGTGAAAGTTTATTGAAAAGGAGGTGATGTCAAAGATGAGACACACACGGTCCTCAAAGGCACAACCTTTGTTTTTTCTGTTCCTGCCTCCCTGTTTTATTACTCAGGCAGCTACACGTATGTGTACCACGCACATACATACACCTATATGTCTGCAAATAAACATAGCTTTGAGAGTATTTTTGAAAATTAAAATCTCTGCAGATACAAGTATAGTCAAACGTGCATGGGAATTATTCCTGACAGATACACTCCTGATTTGAAAACCATTGGTTTCCTAACATTTCCCATGAAGATCTATGAAATTATATCTAGGACTTTTCCAAACAGATGTAATAAGACTCGAAGAAAACATAATGATACACATGAGAGCATATTTTCACTTTTGCAACAGCAAAAGAGGGAGCACAGAATTAAAATTCTAACTCTACCTCTTACTGTCTGTGAGCCCTCATGTGACCCAAGCCTCATGCTTTTCATCTGCGAAGTGGTCACGATAGTGAAATAGTTACCGCTTAGGGTTGCTGGGTGGAATAGGGATGTGAACTATGTAAACGCTCAGCACAGTGTCCTCCTCAGTAGCCTCCAGGATGTTAAGGCACCAGAAACCTGGAGGGGTGAGCCCAAAGGGCTGCAGCATGGTTTACCTTGCATATTCTCCCACATTGTGGGCCTTCATTTAAACAGAGCCAACAGGCTAAGGGAAAGCCTTAGCGTCTACTGTAAGTCATTTATTCATTCAGTAAGCATCCTCTGTGTTTCAGACACGGTCTACATAAGTGCATCACTATTTTCACAAGAAAAGCACATAAGAGCATCAGGATTAGAGGAAGGACTCTCAAAACGATACATTTCCAGTCTTCTCCCTGGCTCTGCCCTGGGTCTGCCACGCCCAGCAGTCATCTGATGGGGCTTCCCTCCTTTGCCCCACCTTCCCCAAAGATACCAGAGTGCCCTCATGTTCTCTGCCCTTCTTACTTAACAAAAAAGAATTGATCTCATCAACTCATTCATACTAAAATATAAATAAGTCCAAACTGTTAGCATTTAAACTGCAGATGAAACTGAGCTAGAATAAAACCAGAGAGATGGAAATTCAGAGATCAGTTGGAATACAAAAGGCACTGGTAAAAAGACACTAGCTGAAGTAATCACCCCCCAACACACCCTCCCCCTTGCCTCCCCCAACCCCACCCTTGCTAAGGCTTGCATTGCCTGGGGCCTCTATGCCTGTATTTAAGAGGCCGTTCCCTCCCCAGTAAGGGTGTGAGTGAGGGAGTGGTGGAGACTTGGCTTCTCTGTGTTTATTTTGAACTGCGGGGAAGCCAGATTTCTCTTCCATTTACATTATCGCTCTGATTATTTTATTATTTTTAGCTGGTGGTGGAGACTTCGGTAATGTCACTGGAGTGTTGTCTTTTGGTTCTGTTCTAACTTGTAAATGTTATCTAGTTCTATTCTGTTTTCTACCTTATGTAATATAAATTGAAGATCTATATTATCTTATTCAGGTGGCAAAACACTTCCCCTACACAAGTGAAAGCAAAGAAGAGTGGGATTTAGCTACTGACAATCACTATAAATATTTATTTAGATTTTTAGGATTGTTTACTTCCGACATGTGGTCCTCTCCTCCCCTCCCCTTTACTCCCCTCCCTTCCTATTCTTTCCTCTCCCAGGGTCAGTCACTGTATCTTCTATAAGGTATTACTGGAGAGAAGACTTGACATTCAGGGCAGTAACCAAAAGCTCTACCTACTTTTCATTCCATACTTTGCCCCAATAGCCATATCTTCCATCCTGGTAGCGATTTTCCATCATCAGCAAGTTAGGGATTCGAGATTCCTGGTCCCTTTTCTCTTCTGGCCAGTGGCCTCACCGATGAGGATTCCTGCAATAGATGGGAAGTTGATGCAGTTCAAGAGCTGAACCATGATCCCATAATTGAATATGCTGATGGTCTTTCCTGTTGTCTAAGTACACTCTATGAAATGGGAAATTGCTGAAGACACCTGGAAGTAGCACTTTGTGTCATGATGGACTTTGCAGGTTAGACAGATCTCTAGATAGGTCAAAGACCCTGACCTCGGTGATGGTGGCCTGGGGCTAGGATATGGCTGACCCAAGACACAAGAAAATTACTCTGATATTTTAGTATTACCTAATAAAAAAATAAGTAGTCTATTTTCACATCTGGGATTTTGGCATGTAGATATCAGCTATAACAAACTTATTTACAGCTCATTATGGGAATTAGTATACCTGGCTTAAATAAATCAGCAAGACAGACTCTAACAGATGACTTATGATTGTTTCTTTTACTATGAAAGTGGTTCGTTGTTATCACAGGTAAGCAGAGATATTTTCTTACCATAGTTCCAAAGTAATTTTTCACAATTTCTATTCCTTTTGGATACAAATCTTTAAAGTTAAAATAAATAGAAATAAAAAGACAAAACAGTAAAAGTAAAAAAATTTTCCTGGACTGTAGTAAGTCTTGTAACTCTTTAAGAGGTAAGAAATGCAAAGAAAAGTTCCTCTTACTCCTACTCAGAGGTGAGCTTTTTACATTTGTTTAAAATTTCCCTCGTTTATTTTCTTCTTTCAAAGTAGAACAACTTGTTCAAGTAATGCGAAGATGTGCATCTTCAACTTATTATGTTAATTTTATTTCAAGTGGAGACAAGTTGTTAACAAAAGAAAAATGGAATAGTTCAGCTTTAACTCATTTGCTTTTTGGGGTGCAGTTTTACTTATAGTCCATAAAATATACAGAATGTCTAAAAACCTGAAATGTCTAAAAACCTGAAATGTCTAAAATCCTGAAATTACAAACACGAAGAAAAAAATAGTATTAAATAACATCGTATCTTACTATGCAATGAAGCCATCTTCAGGAGGCTGCTAAACAATCAAGCTCAGTGTGTGTATGTGTGTGCTGTCTGCTTCATACATTTGCAGAATACACATGGTAATATGAACAAACTTGAGAAAAACAAAACAAGACAAAGTTAACACTGTCAATCAGTTCCCAATCTCTTTTGAGCATTTTAACACTAACATTCATACAAAGAGGGAAAATATTAAAACCATATAGTACAAAACCAACTCCTTTTATGAAGTGTAGATGGTGTCACTAGATTAGACAACATGGCATTGTAAAACTAACCTAAACCATCTGCTCGAGACCAGTGCATAGAGAGGAGTGATTGGGACTTGTAACTGCATTGAATGAGCATTCAGTGCACTGATTTTCGATTGTCCCTATGCCTGGTGATGGCTGTGCCCAGCCACAAGACATGATGACAAAAGAGATGCTTAATTAGGTAGCGACATGTGGTTAGGACTAGCTGGGACAAGACAGGAAGGCAGTTGATCAGAGGCTTAAAAAATTTTTTGGTAGTGTCTCCTGGTGAGTGTTGGGTAGGATAAGGCCACGAGGCCACCTTATTCATAGCTGGGGTATTTGGCTTCCGACTCAGTGCGCTCCCGAGGGCTCCCAGGAGAGCATACAACAGACCGCTGAATGGTGAAAAACAGGTTTCTCTTCTGTTACATAAGGCTATAGAGTCAACAATGATTTAGGCAATTCTTTTTCCAGCTACACTGACGGTCAAAACCACATCTATAGCGATCTCAATTAGCCGTTTTGACAGCTGTTTCTCAAACCTGCATTTTGCTAGCAGAGGTCCAAATGTTTAGGTTGAAAACTGTTCCCCATTTTAAAATCAGTTCATACTGGATCAAATTGTGAGGTCCAGTCAGGGCCAGCAACATGTTGCTGATATGCATGATAGTAAATGCACGGGTTTAGAGGACTGCAGCTGGTAAGAACATGGACTTTGCAAGGCGATGGGCCTGGTTTCAAATCTTTAGCTATGTAACTTTGGAAAAGTATTCAATCTCTCAAAAACCTTGATTTCTCATTTGTGAAACTGTAACAACAGCAGTGAGGATCTCATAGAGTTGTCGTGAAGATTAGATGAGATGACACATAAAGCTCTGTGCACAGCTCCTGGTGCCTAGTGAATGTTGGTAAATGAGTGTTTAGTGGTAATAGTTAAGCAGCCTTTGAGATAAGCTGACCAGATGCGTTCCCAATGACGCCAGCCCGTGCCAGCACCCAGCTCTGAGAGCTGATGGCAATTCTTCACATTTGCCTTGAAATCTCCTATTTGAAATCATTAATTATATGAGGTAGGGTTGTGGACTGTAAAGCAACAGAGACCAACTTTAGCTAGTTTAAACAGAAAGCATAGAGCTGCTCTGGTAAAGACAGTACAGATTGCCTTGTGGATGCTATTGACACTGGACCCTGGGAATGGCCATCAGAACTGTCCCCCGTGAAGTGCTGACTAGCTGCCCCTGCTGACCCCACTTACACAAGAATGGATTCCTAGGGGACCCGCCTTCTCACCACAAGTTTCAGTTGCAACCCTGGGTGGGGAGATGACTGTTTTTGCATCCTTGGGACCCCCTGAAGTTACTCTTTGGGAAAGGATGGGCTGTTCTTACTCAGGCTGACTGTACTCAGCCCTTTAGGAGCTGCCTGATCCTGCTACCATGTCAGAGTGGATTCTAGCACCTAGGAGCTTGTGGCTCAGGAAGGACTGACTGAGGACTGGATGGTGGCTGCGCTCTGGATACTCCACAGGTTTCATTTTGGCCCACCTACCTGTAAATGACCTCAGTCTTCCCTGAAGCTCAAAAGGCAGAAACTGATGGGCCTTTTTGGAGAAGGTCCTAGGGATCCAAATGAGGGAAATTGGGAATAGAAAGCAATGTGCGGGCATGTGCATATGGGAGAAGATATCACTGGATTTTGAGAACGGTTAGCTGAGAGAACTGACTCAAAACCACCAGCACTGCAGGCCTGTGTTCCTGAGCTGGAACACAGCGAGCACCTGGCGAACACCTAGGTTTTTGGGAGGGCAGCTCAAAGCATTGTTTTCCTTGTCATGGACTCTCTGAGTCCTGACCATGTATACTGAGGGGGATTGAAGAAGCTCCTCATGTACCCTCCCTACCCTGGCTGCTCATGGAACTTTTACTCCTAGTTAAGCCAAGCCAGGAAAGTTTATGAAAGATCACCACCGCTTCCCCCACCCCCAGGTTGTCTGTGCACTGAGGAAAGGCCAACGTTAGCTTTCCCAGGTATAACTGGCGTGTGTCAATTTGACATTATACAATGTGGTTTTACTTTTGCTTATTCCCAGACTTTAGACTGGAGACAGAAGAATAGACCCACATGAACAGGATGCTGGGAAAGCCACTAAGACAGTGGCTTCCAAAGTGGTCCTAGTATACTTCCTGCCTCCTGAAGGGGACAGGAAGAAAATAGCAGCACTTTTACTTATTTTTATTCTTATGTTAAAAATAAGAAAAAAATTAAGTTGTCCTAATTTTTCATACAGAGGCTAATCCATCACCCTGGGTTGTTCTGCACATCAGGAGGCCTCAAGTCAGTAACAGATGCATAGCCCCAGCGAGACCTTCACAGGCAGCAGGCTGCCCCTCTCCTGCTTTCCTTGCAGCCCACTGCAGCCTAGCAGTTTGCATCCTAGGATGCCACCAAATTGCTGTTTTCATAAACTAAGAACTTCCAGTGGGAAATATTTATAAAACTTTACAATGAGATTGTGAGTTAACATGAAAATCTTTTGTACCACCCTGAGATTTACTGTTATCTTATGGTAAAGTTCTTAGGAGAATTGTCTACTATAAAATTAAGTAGTATTTTTTCTTATTAGTAAAAGGCAACATATTTCAGTAATTTTATCTTTTTCTGTGATAACAAGTCTGTGTCAGTGGAAAGCTACTTAAGCTACTTAGCAGAGTTTTTTTTGGCAGGGAGGAGGGAAGCAATCTCTTGAATAAGCAAGGCTCAAAAGTAAGTAATAACAGTTATTTATTATATTACTGTCAAAACAAAGGTGACTTAAAAAAACAATAAATGAGGATGAAACTGGTTTTCAGGAGAGCCCTTTGCTACCGAAAAATACCCCTGAAGATAGATGTTTATGATTATTTTAATCACTATATTATTTTGTCGCTAAAATGATATAAAAGCCTTCATATCTCTACTCATAAAACATTTGGAAAGAAAATTTTCTAAACTGTCCAACTTAATGCCCAAACAGTAAAATGCAAAACTTTCTGTTTGCAAAGAAACAGAACAGTACAAAGTCTTGATTGATATAAAGAAATTGGTATATTTAGCCAATTTCAATGAAAACCTTGATAAAAATGGTTGGTAAGATTGAAAAATGAGTGTCATGATTTAGAATACCTAACCAATATAAAGTTTCTACCATTTGGAGCTAGTCATTTGGAGTATTGCCTTCTTCGGCCATCATAGTCAAGAATCAAGATAAACATTTAAATCTCTTTATCACAAAGTACTAAAGCAAGGTTTCAAAGATTTTTTAAAAAGCATAGTCAATCATAAAGCAAAAAGGTTGTTGTACCATTAATAATGTTTAAGATACTGTTTAGTTTATCCTTATTTTGTCCTTTTTAAAAACATAATCTTTATGTATATTTTGTTAAGGACATAGTAGAGTGATGCTTTTCTAAAAAACTGATAGGGGTATATGATCACAAATGTTAAGAGACCTCAGCTGTACATGTTTTATAAAATTAGAAGAAATTGGATCCCTTTCTACAGATGAGGCAAATGGAAGATGATCTCTCCATTGGTTAGAGGCTGCTTTCATGCACCGTATAAAGCTAAATTAAAAACTTCAAGGAGATTACTGAACTTTACTAATTTTGAGTCTCAAATAAAAAGTTAAGAACAAAGTTTAGAGTATCAACTTGAGAAAGTGTGTATAATTTTATATGTTGAACTATTTGTAAGTATATTAAGTATTAAATATTTTAAAAAACATTTCCTAAATGAGCGAGGAGCAAAAATAGCATGTAGCAGATTAAAAATTATAATACAGAACTGTTGAGCAATTGAATATAGTAAAAGGAACTCTAGCCTGTTTAATTTCATTTCTACTTATCTTATAAGAGTGTTTTCAGCTTCTAATTTTGATACATTTTAAATAATGGTTTAGTAAATAATATCAGAGCTTTTTTAAATGGCTCCTATAAATAATATACTCTAAAGTGGAATTTTGGGAAATGTTTATGCCACATCAACTTTATCACAAAGATTTATATAGTCTAGATGTTCAGTGAAATCTAGTTATTTTACTTTAGCTATTTATGATTAATATTTTACTCGATTTTAATAACAAAGTCCTATGGTTCTAGAAATATAGCAGTGTTTGGATTTTCAGTGCAGTTACCTGCTTACTTTTGGTTCATCAATATACTGTCACTACCAGCTAGTTTCTTATTAATTACCACCTAGTTTATATGTCCTTTTCACCTTGTGTATCTGAAAATAGCCGAACTGGATAACCCTGAACTATTTGGCCTGTTCAACTCCTAGTCACAAAGTTAAATAAAAAGTCAAGATATCTGTTAGGAATTTACAATAGTTACTGCACGATTTAAAATATCCAATCTATTGAGCATTTATAATGAACCAGTTTCAGTAACGAACAAATAAATAAATGAATGAGTGAAATTGTTCAATTGATCCATCATAAATATAGAATGTTTTCTGCTCGATTGTATTATAGGTAATTACATGATTGCATATGGATTTATTTTGTGTCTATTCAGCAAAATGGGATGACTAAGCTACTTCAATAAATATGATCAATGAAGATGGTCAAACTGAACAAATTCCAAACGAAATCCCAAACTTTGTTATTAATGGCTTTAAGATAATTTAAAAATAAGTTTTCCAAATTATTGCCTTAAAAACTTTCTACTTAATCCAAATTTTGACCCTTTATTTTTTCGAGTCCAGGGCCCTGGCATAAGATTTGCTTCCTATTGCATTTTGGGGAAATCTTGCCTCAATTGCTTCCAGATGTCTCCTGACCCATACCAGCAACTCTAGAACACATGCACTTGTTTGGGGGAGGGCATAATCCTTTTGAATTAGAATCCGCCTTTTAAATGTTCAGTGTATGAAACTAGACTATTAAAACAAACATTTGATGTGGTCCAAATCACATCTCTTCTTCTGTATTTATGGATGTTAATTAGTTGCTTTAGGTTTCCTCCTAATGATTTACTTTAAGAAATCTTCCCAACTATATACTCTTTCAAGACAATACCATATAAAACATACATCTGAAATGTCACATGTGGTTTGCTGAAAACAATTATGTTTCTTCATTGAAAAGTTTTTTCCTTTTTTTCTCTTTTCTTTTTGTAGTTTGATTGACTCTTAAAATGTCGACTAACAATGCTAGGAAAAAAAGTTAAATTATATTCACATGAACAATAACAAGTTGCTTCAAAAGACAGAACTATTTGACCACAACATATAAATATCAATATCTGTGTAAATACACACACACATGCATATACATATGTGTGTGTTTAGATCTATATCTTCAGACACAAAATGGCAATCATAAATTTTGAAAATTAAGTCTATTTTTAAAAACAAAAAGAAAAAACTATAAAGGAGAAGAAAGCTTTGAAACGTGTCTGTAAACCATGTGAAATGCATTTAGGTTTTTCAAAGAGAATTGAAGGCTTTCAATTTCAACAGAAGTAAATTGCTGTCATTATTAATAGCAGACATGTGGCAGTGTTTTAAATTGAGACCAAAAGTGTGGGTTCTTCCTAGTACAAAGACGGTGCAAACTCAGAGCCTGGGAAATAGTCAACATCAATTTTTAGTCCCCAGATTTTTTTTTTTTTTAATGTTTAAAAATTCAGTGTGCAGCCTTAGAACTCAAGGGATAAGATATTTTGAAAAGTAATGATAATCCTTTGAGCAGGAAAAGAATGTTTATCATTACAATTAAATGAGAGTAGCCATGATTGGTGGCTTTTAATGAAAATTAGGGTAAAATTCACTCATACAGACACTTCAGGGCAGCATGTGAAAACCTATTCTTTTGTCATTCTCTGATGTTCTTTCTCCTAGGATTATACTTCTCTGCAACGTGATTTGACTTAGGAAACTATAATTTAATAAGTCTGTTCCCTTAATAAAAGAGTTAATAAAACTGCCAAGGACTTATAAAACATAGTCGGATGTTACCTGAGAAGCAACAGAAAGTGGTGACGCTGCCTTCAAAGAATTTGTAGTCAGATTGAGGAGGTAAATAAGTCGGTAAATAACTGCCATTTAATGTGATGAGTCTCATGGTAATGTGTAGCAGGGAACAGGCCAGGCCGCTTTGGGGAGAGGCCATTGCTCAGGGAAGGTTTTCTGAAGTAATTATTCTTACATTTTAGAGAGCATCAGAATCCCCCGGAAGACTTGTTAAGACACGAGGTGCTGGGCCCAACTCAGAGAGTTTCTGATCCAGTAGGTCTGGGGTGGGACCCCAGCATTTGCACTTCTGACGAGTTCACAAGGGATGCTGGATCTGCTGGTTAGGGGACCACCCTTCGAGAACCATTGTCCTCGAGGATGGAATGCTCAGCTGGGTTTTATAGGAGGAGAAAGAGAGAGGACCATCATAGGCTTACGTAATACCAAGAGTGAAGGCCCGATGGGCGTCTTTGGGTATTACAAATAGCCCTTAGTGCTGTAGAGAAGGGCCCCGGTAAGGAAACCGGTTGTTTTGATTTGCCAGAGACTGAGAGGTTTCCTAGAACACAGGACAAAAAACAGGACAGTCCTGAGCAAACCGGTTCGTTGATCAGTTGGGAACAGCAGGGGCTGAGGCCACATAGGTGGGCATAATTCACAGGCTGACTGTCCCTAGACCAAGACAAGGGGCTTTAACTCTAATCGGGAAGCCACGCGCAGCCATAAAAGGGCTTCAGCAGAGGGGAATCATTAAGGTTTATGTTTTATGAAAGTCGTTTCAAAAGTCATGTGGCTGATAGATTAGAAGAGGATGAAATTCAAGCAGGCAGGAAGCTGCCATGTTGAATTCTGTGAGAGATGGAATGACCTGCGGCAAGGTGTTTGTGGTGTGGTGGGGAGGAGGAAAAGATATGAAATAGCCTGAGACAGAATCTACTAGACTTGCTGACCCACTGAAGAATCCAGGTGTTGAAGACGGTAGGGCAACTCTCAGGTTCGTGGTTTGGGGCTGAGAGGATGGTGATGATAAACAGTGCATTATTTCATGCATGAGGAAACTGGGACTTTGAAAGTTTAAATGATTGGCCAAGGCTAGACTGTCAACTAGTGAAGGAGCTGTAATAGATATTTTCTAACAGCACTCGTTTCTACTATGCTACTCAACCTCTTTTATTCACTATTATATTTACATAGTACTTTTTACATCCTCATGGCTGTTACATAGGGATAGTGTTTCTATGGTGGTCTTTAGAGGGACCACGAAGACATTAGTGACAATGAGAGGCTGTCTTCATCAGCTGAGATCAGAACATCTCTTTGGTACTGGACTCCCTTTAAGGGAGGCATCTTGCCTCTTTTTAGAGGGCATACACGGTTTATTATATTTCATTTATGGCTTTTTACTCTTAATCTGACCCTGTGCATGCCTGTTTTTTCTAGTCTTTGTTCCAAATTTTTCATCAGTGAGGCAGCATGCAAATATGGCCTTTGTCAGTCTCTGGCTGTACACTAAAATGACTAATGTTGGTTTCTAAATGAATTTCTATTGCTCAAAATTAATCCCATCTCCATTTTTGGCCCACCATATGACAATGCTTCCAAGCACAGTTTCTGTGAACCATGTTGACACAGTGGGAGTGTTCTAAGGCTGCTCGAGGAGCACCTTCTTCTTAATGGCTCTGCTAATTGGAGCTAAATCCTGGGATTCAGCGTGAGTCAGATAGCTTAATAGACGCTCCGTGTAATTTCTCTCCCTGCTGTGCCAACAGGGGCCAACCATGTTTTTCACCTTTAGCTAAGGTCAACCAGTCTGATATTCAGAAACAGGTGACGGTCCTGGACATGGCTGTGTGCAGAGTGACCAACATGGATATGTGCCCTTCTCCTGATCAAAAGGAGACCAGCAACTTGCTAACTGGACTTACCTTTTCTAGTGGCTCTTAGGTATTTTTGCCTTGGCTTCTTATAATAGGTGTGTCACACAGTTTCAACAGGGGCAAGACAGGCTGGAGATGGGAAAAGCATGAAGACATGGGGAAGGCATGTGAAATTGATGTTTGGGGCTTACTTACACATCTCCCGTCTTTCCACACACCCCTCCGTTCAAGGCTATGCTGTGCCGTACTCCCAGGGGAGGCTCAGACATCTGTTGCTGCTCCTAGGCTCTGTCCAAGTTAGCCCACCTCAGACCATGCTTAACATATCAGCCTTATCACTCACGACACATCTCAGGGGCTGAAATTGTCAAGTTAAGCCTTAATGTGAGCCTGGGGCCTCCCAAAGAAAGGTTTGACAAATAACTTGCCCAAAATAAATTACTCTTAGTGTCCCCATCTCAACTTTATTCTTTTTTTCTATCTGTCCCTTAGTTCTTAGGTTCTCAAACTGACTTTTTTTTTGTACTATATTCAGTCTTTGGGGAGTGCTAGATTGCAAATACCTTTTCCTTGGCCAGTTTAGCTTCTGTTCACCATCTCTGCTTTCTTCCATCCTCATTCTCCCAGGGTTCCAGGCCCCAGACACCTGCTGACCTTGAGTATTGCTTTTCTTAGCTCAGTCCAGACTGCCAGTATACATCTGTCATCCCTTTGGATCTTCCTCTTTCAGCCACCAGCAGGTCGAAAGGATTTGATAAATGAATTCATGTGGATATAACCGTAGTTGATAATTCAAAAGGATGATAATTTTATATAATCTGGTATCTTTTTGTGTCCTTCAAATCATACAATGTAGGCAAGTGTCTTCTCTGCTTGTCTAAGGTTAGCTCTGTGCCTATAGGAACTCCTTTTAAATTGACTTTTGATGTATATAGCCCTCTCCCTCTCACTATCCATCATTTTTTCACCTCCTGAGGCCAATTTATTTTCCTTTAGGAATAACTACTTTGTACTCCTTGTAAAAGTGATTCATAATTGCTATGAAAGTTGTAGCAATGCAGAAAAATACAAAGAAAGAAAAAAATAACTACAAATCTCATCTCAAAGAATTAAGTATCATTAGTATATGGAAACAAATGTCCATCTTTCTAGGAACATATACAAATAAAAATATAGGCAGACTTAGAACATAATCTTATAAACTTGAGACCGTGCTGCACATTAATTAAATTTAAATTTTCTTAAGTTAAGCAGAGACATGGAAAAATGAAAGACATTCAGATCAATGTTTTGATTTATTTCTCCATGAAAGAGTCTTTCCTTAAGAGATTCCTCCAGGATTAATGAAAAAAAAACAAGGAAAACAGTTAGTGATAGGAGTCATTAGTTGTCTTAAAGCAAATTTCACTTTTTCATAGGGTAGATTCACTCTTGTTGTGAAAAATGGGACTTTTGAGTACTTCCACTCTTGTTCCTGCCTCCTCTCTTATGTTCTATTATATTTCAGGTTTTATAGTATTTATATTTAATTTTGTAACCATGGGTTGTTCAGCCTTAGTTCTCTTTGTAAATGATTCCTTACTCATCATTAATTCTTTTACTGAAGCTATTCTATTCCTTGTTTCTTTATTTTAATTTATCACTTTGTTGGCTGGATTTCATACTTAAATGCTTGAAAAGAAAACTTGGCTAGATATAATATTCCTGGATCACTTTCTCTTAGAATATGTAAATATTGCCTCACTATCTTCTGGCATTAAATATTAGTCCTCAGTTTCTCCATTCATTCCTTGTTTACACCAATACATAGCTTTTCAAAAAGTTCTCAAGGGTAATGTATTTCTTGAGTTTTTTCATGTTTGGGACTTTTTTTTGTACTTAAATAACATCTTGATTGGGTGTAACATTGTTGGATCATGCTTTCTTTCCTTTATAACATGGCTCAAATGTGTTTTGACTATGAATATTGTTGTAGACAAGTCTGAGGCCAGACATTCCCTAGAAGTTTCTCTATTTGAATGACTGAAGAATTCTTGATTTTTGCCTGGAAGGTTAATTATAACAAGGATAAGTCTCAATAGTCATCATTTTGTATTAGTTCTCTGGAAAACGTGCCCCTTTGTTCCCAAGGTTTCCTTCTCCCTGCATCCTTTACTTGATATATCTTTGAATGATTTTAGTTTTTCATTTTTCTCTTTAAGGGCACTAACTTTTCATCTGTTACACTCTCTTTGTTGTAACTGATTTTTCATTTTCCTTTTGGTTTACTTTGATTATTTGAAGCCATTCTTTTATGTCAATAATTGATTTCTGACCTTAACTATTCTGTTTCTTGCTGTTTCTATTTATTGGTTCAGTAATGGTATTATTTCTATGCTCAATTTATTTCTTCAGTTCTACAATTCTGTAACCCTTAATCTTTTTTTTTTTAATCTTATTTTTCCTGTTGTTTTATGGAGTTCTTTTTAATGTTAGAGCACTGATTTTATGTACAGAAAGGAATATTTATGAGTTTTTTGACTAAAATAAGCATTTGATTAAAATTACAGATATTAAAATCTTAATTTCCAGACTTTAACCCACAAATCTTGGTCTATCAATAAATATAAATTTAACGTAAATAATTAATCTTATAAATTAGAATAACTTTATCTCTATATTTATTTATTAAAGCCCTATGTATTCATACACTTCTATATTCAACAAAAAAGGGTAGTTTTGCCTCCTCAGTTAAATTGTGATTTCCCAGATCAGCAATTCTAGGCATCAGTGCAGTTGCTTATACCCAGGGATCTGAGCCCAGGTTGTAGGAACTGGGGATTACACCCTTGTAGGATGAATCCATCTGAGTAAAAAAATCAGGTACAGTCATGCAGGTTGTACCCTGTACCAGGGTATCTTCAAGGGGGCATCATGGGAGCTGAAAACCAGTCTGCACTTTGCCAACCCACGCCCCAGCAAAGGAAGGGTGCTTGTACAAATTGTTCTGCTCATAGGGGCTGCCTTTTCCTGGCTGGTACAGCCAGAAGGGCATCTTTTTATTTGTCATTTTGTTCTCCTAGAGCTGGTGAATTTTTCTGATTTATACAAAAGCACTTTACATGGTCAAGTGCTAGTGGTGACCTCAAGCCACAGATGAATATGCTCAATCTTTGTTATAGTCAGGGTTAGGTCAGTAGAGAACCCCAAACCCTCACTTTTAGGTAGGATCTAGTTTTGCAATGAGCCTATCTTGTGCTCACTGTTTGTCTTTCCCGTTTTGCTCTTCTCTAGGTGTTAATCCTTGCCTCAGACAGATGGAATTCTGCAATGTGCTCATGTTGCTGCCAATTTATTTTGTGACATGAGATTTAATTAACCTTTCTACTGCCTTGTTGGATTCGGTGTTATTTTACATTTTTCTTGGCTAGATCATAGCCGTATCCTATAGTCATTTATTAACATGTGTTTTCAAAATTCTGTAGTGTAAAGCACTTGGGGAATTTCTTCTTTTTCTTAAATTATATTGGAATTTCTTCCATTTCATAAGTTCTGTGTTCTTCCCAATTGGGTCCTTCGTTCTGTAATGCTGCTTTTTTCCCCTTCCGAGCACTCCCTGCACCCCCCGCCCCAGATTTGGACATTGGCTAAGAGGAGGCATTTTTTCTTAATTAAAATAATTTTTTTTCCTTTAACAGTTTTCAGTTTACAGAAAAAAAATTAAAGAAATAATACAGAATTCCCATATATGCCCCAGTTTCCCCTATTATTAACAACATGTACTAGTGTGGTATCTTCTCTGGGTTTTGACAAATGTATAATGACATGTGTCCACCATTATAGTATCATACAGAGTAATTTCACTGCCCTAAAAATGTCCTTTGCTCCACCTATTCATCAGAGGAGGCTCTTTTCATCTGAGCTAGTTTAGAATGCCCAGGTGACTATACCAGATGTTCACTGAGGTCCTACCTCTACTACGAATTGTAAGGAAGTCTTGACTCCTGAGGATTATTAATAATCTCCAAGTATCAATCATTTTATACTACACTGTAGACAAAAGGGAAGATGATTGTTGTAAATGGAGGGATGGCTCCAGTACCAAAATTGTGTTTTCCATTATCATGTAATTAAATGTAAATGCCTGTGACTTAAATTTATAACATTAATAAAACCAAGATGAGAAATGTGAAGTTGGTCTACAATGTATTTCCTTGAGTAGAATTTTCAGTAAAATAACATTTAAAAAATTTTAACTAAAAAGAAATGGTTTGTTCACAAGTTCAATTTACCTGCCCCTTTTTAATGATATGTTGGGAAGTGTGTTAAAATCTACTAGAAATGTCTTAAATGCCTGAAGGAGAGAGAAATCCACTGTCAGAGCCTTGTGTGTGTGTGTGTGTGTGTGTGTGTGTGTGTGTGTGTGTGTGTGATTCTAATAACACTATTCATAAAACATAGGAATTCAAGATAGGATTTTAACATTATTATCAGTAATATTACTGGTAATATCTTATAAAAATATATGAGAAATATCAAAAGTTTGGAGATGAGAAAATGTCCTTAACTTTCAAAAGGGGAGAAAGGTCGATGGTAAAACTCTACCACCAATTATTAATGAGTTAGGTTATCGGTATTTCTTAAAAAAAGGAAGTTAACAGTTTCATGATATGTCATATATGTAGAATGGCAGGAGTTTCGAGTATCCCATTTGGGGAGGTTTCTTGGCATTCTGAAGCACCTTCAGGAAGGAGCTATATTCTTGTTCTCCAAGCCTTTAAAGGCCCTTCTTGACATCAAGAGAAAGTTAACACTTTGTTAATGAGGTACAAAGCCACAGAGGAAGGACAGCTTATGTTACCTGTTTAGCTCTGATGCCAGGCAGACTTGTGTTTGAATCCTGGCTGTGCCAATTATCAGTGTACGATCAAAGACAAGTTACTTGGCATGTCTAGCCCTCAGTTTCCTTATCTACAAAATAGGGATTTTAGTAGTTCCTATCTAGTAAGGTTGTTATGAAGATTGAGAGTGAACTTAAGATGTGTCATACCTAGTATGCCCTCAACAAAGGGAAGCTACTATTATTTTAAGTTTTTAAATTTAATTTAAAATTTTTTCAATTGTAATTGACATTCAATATTATATTAGTTTCAGGCATACAGTATAGTAGGTAGGCATTTATATAACTTACAAAGTGATCCCCTGATAAGTCTAGTACCCACTGGATACCACACATAGTTTTACAATATTATTGACTATATTCGCTATGCAGTACATTACATCCCGATGACTATTTTGTAACTGCCAATTTTTACTTCTTAATCTCTTCACCTTTTTCACCTAGACCTCCAACTCCCCTCCCACCTGGAAACTGTCAGTTTCTCTGTATTTATTAGTTTCTGTTTTGTTTCTTTATTTTGTTTTTTAGATTTCACATAAAAGTAAAATCACTGCCTTTATCTTTCTCTGTCTGACTTATTTCACTCAGCACAGTACCCTCTAGGTCTATCCATGTTGTCACAAATGGTAATATTTTATTCTTTTTTATGGCCAAGTAATAGTCCATTGTATATAATGTACCACATCTTCTTTATCTAATTATCTACCAATGGACACTTAGATTGGAAGCTACTAATTTTTAAAAGGCTCTTTATGGTTATACTATAGATACCTTTCAGCTGGACAATCCCTCATCCTTGCAAAGATTTTAGCACATCCTGCCAGGGATATTTGAGAGAGGATCCCTGAGCTGACTGACTGTTGGGCTAGATGATTGAAAAATCTCTTCCAACTCTAAGACTCCACAATTCTTTAGCTTTTACAAAACCATTATTTCCAGCACAGTCGAAATGGTTTGGGCCACAAAATGATTCTCTATTTTCACTCATTTGGCATACTTGTGTTTCTGTTGTTCTCTCTTATCCAGTTATCATCACAGCTCTTCTATACCAGTGGGGGAACTCTTTGGGAGAAAAATAATTTGGTAACTCTGACTTCAGAGAGCATCTTGTTGCCTCTTGTGGAAATGAAAAGAAGGAAGTGGGGAGCCTGTATCCCAAAGGCATCACATGAGGAGGAAAGACATGGTCAAAGGGATAAGCTTTTTCTCCTAGGAATCTCTGAAAATAGATCCTGCTAAAGGTTAGGGGCAGGTCCATCTTTCTCATGTGCTCACACTTCTGTTTTCTTTTAGTGTATCTCATATGCAATGCAACAGTAGGTTTCATAGGGTCCATTCTCTAGGGTCAGAGAGTTGCCCGTTGCAGCCTCAATTTATGTATTAATTCATCCAACAAAAATGTATGCATGTCTCCTGGCTCACCTTCTCAGTCACTGCAAAGGAAAGCATGACTGTAGATTACAATCATCCTTGCGAGCAAAGACACCCTAAATGATGTCTGCCCAAGGGCTCAGGCACAGTGGGTATTTGTGGCCTTGGTAAGCGGGGGTCAGTGGTGGTTGTGGGTTTTGGGGCTGGTGCTGGGAACACTTTCCATTGCCATTTCCCAATCTGGAAAATACAATAATCTACATCACCATTTTCAGAGTTGAGAAGAAATTGTGTTTAATAAAAGATATTTAATCCTTTAATTCTGAGAAGCTAAGTGGTTATCAGGATTTTAGACAAAGGGAGGCAGGTTATCAGAAACTGCGGGGAAGGATGTAACAGTGGCTCTAGTGTGTTTTGTTATCACATGTGTTTATATATGTACATTTTTAGCTAGAAAACAATCATTTCAGCAATTTAAACTGGTGCTGGTTAGGTCTTCATATTCAACCCAAATTTCAAAAACAAAAGAGATCAGAGAAATTTCAACCGTAATCATTTGGTTGAGTGCCTCGGCTTGGCACTGCAGCGTGTTTGAGAACATCATGGCTCAGTGTCAGGAGTTCTGGTAGAGGTCACCACTAAGGAAGGAAAAAATCAAAAGCAGCAACTTGGAGTGATCTCAACATGGAAATCCTGCCAACATAGATCTTTCCCGTGACATAAAACTGAAACAAATCAGTAAATTTACTTAGTAATGAAATGCATACTGCTTTTAAAATGTGCTGTCTTTCCTGCAACTTTTATGAATTGTGAACTAGTATGTTCTTTTGTGAGTTTCCCATTTGAGTGTGTCCCTTGGCCAATGTTGCTGTCCCTGTGGTTCCTGCATGTTTCCTAATCTGTAGTAGAATTGGCCATCCAGCAGAGGTCAAAGGCTCCTGTCCCACTGCCCACTGTCCCACCCCCACACCCTCTGTCTCACTGTCATCTCTGAGAAGTTTAGGCCAAGAACGTTACTTTTAACTAAAACTGAACTTTAATTTGAAATCTGCCTAAAAGCTGACCTTCACATTCACCTCCTTCTAGAAGTACTTTTATTTCATTGCTTAGGATAATTCCCTTATCACACTCAGCTTTTAAGAAGATCAAAAATAAAACATTAGGAGCATCACTGGTGTCACCAACTCTCTCTTCCAGAACATGTTTATTTATTGGGGATTGGTTGTATGTTGGGCACTGTGCTGGCACTGTGGACACAATTTGAAGGAGGCCAGTGTAGTGGAGGATTAAAGATAAGATTAAGGCTAAAATCAGGTGAGCATCCTTCTTATCAGTCTGGCTTCAGGGTTTGCAGGGTTCTGGACAAATTTTTTTGTAGGGTTCCTGTCTACACAACTTGATTTAAACGTGTATTACAAAATTCATGGGTTCAGGAGAAGTATAGTGATTTATTGATAAGGAATAATGGAGAGAGAAGAGATAGTTACTGGTTTGCTGCCCTATCAATAACTGTGCTCTATGGCATCCAGGCATCGTCTCTTCATGTGTTTTATTGTCAAGTCACCAGTATTGGCTAATGTCATACCTCCCATCTGAGAAAAAGCAGCCACATGGGAGGTGGGTCAGGTGGGTCAGGTGGGTGTGGAGCACAGGCCAGGGGGCTGAGCACATTTTCTTCAGGTCAGGCCAACCTAGAAAAGTGCCCTTGAGGTCCAGGAGGTGATGCAGCTGACACCAAACAAAGGCCCTTGACCTCTGAGGCTATAGGTAGTGCTCTGCTGGGGAAACTTGGTCACTTCTTGGAGACATGCTATTAGCTGGAACCCATTCAGTGGAACTATATACCCAAGCAACTTTCCAAGCACAGCACACTGCAGTGGGTGACCAAAGCCTTTTTTCCTTAACCAAGATGCCCCAGTAGGAGGTGGATTTTACATTACAACCCAGTACTCATACATATACATAACTGAAATGAATGTTTCCCGAGACAATCCATGCCCTAATATAATATTCTCCTATTCTATTCTATCCCATCCTATCTATTCTTCTTATTCTATCCTTCAGAAGTCTGACCTTGGATGTATTCTCCTGGCTCAAAGAATTCCTCCTGGTTTTATGGCTCACATCTGATTCCCCTTGTATCTGGCTTCTTCAAGTCCGACTTCTCACTTGGAAGAACTGCCTCGCTCTTGATTTTGGTTTTGACATAGGTGTTTTCTCTTGCCTGATTCCCTTGACTCTAAGCATCAGAGCCCAGGGGCAAGTCCTACCCAAACTGCCACACCTGATCTTGGCATGCAGATCCCACCCACCCCAGCTCAGGTGCAGTGCCCCAGGATTTACTGTGTGGGAGGAAGCCTCAGACAGTGAGTGACATAGCTCATGGGCTGAACATCTGGAAGTGCAGTCCATGCTTCTTGAGTCAGGGCAGGGAGACTCTGACCCTGAGCATGATGGCTCACTGTCTGGTCCCTGGGGGAGCACAGTAGCTGAGGATAAAGGTACAAAGGCCCCTCTAAATTACCCAGGTAAACTGACCACCATTGTGGTATGAGCCAAATTCATTTTATTAGTTGGTTTGGGATTTCCATGCTGCCTGTCTGTCCTGGCTGACTTTTCCTTTGGGAGTGTTTCGACTCCCAGCTGCTTTTATTTTTTATTTACTATTGCTATACTGTGCACAAATTTGCCACAGATGTAGGTGTAACTCTTAGGTAGCTCAGGACATACTTACTGAATAAGTCAGGGGCAACATCGGTCCTCCTGGGGGCCTGAGTGCTCTTTCTCAAGCCACCCACCAAGAGTATACACATAAAGCCTGGTATTTCTTTTTCTTCCCTTAAACCTAGAATAAATATCATTTGTTATTGGTTCAGATTCCTTCTCTGAATGTCTAAAATATTCCCTTTTGAGTTCTGGGGCTTACTTTGTATTAAGAACTAATGAGTATATAGAACTAATGTGTATCTAGCCATTTAACTTTGACCTTGGAATTCTCTTCTGTGATTATTCTCATAAATGCTTTTTCTCTGTGTATAAGATTTTAGATCTGCAGGTCATTGTCTTTGAGAAAAATGCGAGAAAACATACTATTTTGCAATGTTATTAGCCCTCTTGGGCACAATGCTCTATGTGTGCATACACACTCTGCCAGGCTAAGGATCTGCCTTTTAGGAGTGTCATTAACTCTGGGTCAGCAAATGAACTGGTCATGTTGAAGAGGAAAGGCCATCATATATGTGGTGTCAGCGATCGGACCTTGTCTGTGAACTGCTAATTGCTGAGCACTACTTAAATTTCACAGGCTCCAAAAGACTATGCTTTAACTACTGGAATTCCTGACCTTGTGATCAGAGAGTCACACTAGAGAGATGAAGCAGGTGTTCAGATAGGAACTGTAAATCAGACTCTGGGTTCTATCCCGATTCTGCACTAGCTATTAGACCCTGGACAATTCACAACTTCTGGGCTGTGCTCTTTTCTTTGCAAGGAAAAGGGGTAGGATTCAAATCAATGTTTTCAAACTGTAGGTTATAAACCCAATGGTGGGTTTTGAAATTAATTTAGTGAGTTAGGGCCAGCCTTTTGAAGTACGTAATAGAATAGAACACAACTGTAGCAGAATATTATATGTAGTAAGGGTACGGATTGTTCTGTGAATTATTCACTTCAGTGACATATATATATGAATACCAGGTTATGATATAAAATGCAATTCTTACTATAGGTCTCGCTTAGTTTTAAAAAACCTTTGAGTAAAGCAGGTTTACTTCCAGTTCTGTTTCCTTAGTCATCAATATATGTAGGACAAAAATACCTTTTAGGTTCCCAAAGATGAACGGTATATGGGATGGAATATATTTTTGTTTTTTAAATGTTAAAGGAACTGGGTGTCCAGTAGGAGACCCTGAGGAATAAAATGGTGGTGTGAAGACCCAAAAACAAAAATATCATCCTTATGATTGCATCTTTGGAACATACTTTCCGTTCTTGGGTTCATTTATATTATGCAATTGAATTTGAAAGGTTAGTCCCCATCTGTGACCAGGAGAGTTATTTCTACAAGTTTGTGAATAAATAATTATGCCTATGTTGAGAGTATCATGTGCACTGAAAATTGAGGGAAAATATGCATAATGTTCTATATATTCATTCATTCTTCAAAGAAGAGTGATTGAGTTTATGTCGTCAAGGCTGTCTTAGACTCTGAGGACACAATTGGCCTGTTTTCGCGGAGTTTACAGTACAGTGGGAAAGAGACGATAATAAACAAAGAAAGAAAACAGCATGTAGTGGCAAGTGCAAGGCAAGAACTAGAAACAACGTGCTGTGACTGGACGGCTGGTTTTGTGTGGATGATCGCGAAAGGCCTCTCTGTTGGGTTAACTGAGAAGCTGAGATATGAAAAGCAAGAAGAGCAACTACGTGATCAGGGAAAATGAGTTAATAGTTGTAAATTGTTGCCATAAATCTTTTGCTATATTAGAGTTGGTTAAGTAAATAAAATCAGGAGGAAGAGCATCGTTAAGCCAAGGGAAGAGCAAGTTAAAGCTCTAAGGTGAGGATATGCTTGGCAAGTTCAAAGAAAAAAAAGGGCCTGTGTGCTGGGGCCTCCTGGGCAAGAAGAAGTGTCCAGGATGGGTGGAAGGTGTGGCAGGTCACATTTACAAAATCTGTAGGATTTTGTAAATCAGGGTGAAGAAGAGTATGACTTGTGTCCTGAAAGGGAGATGAAGCCTTTTCAAGGTCAAGCAAGGAAGGGGCATGAGAAAGTAATTATTAAGAAAATGCCTCTGGCTGCTGGGCGGAGAAAGGGTTATGGAGAAGCCTTGTTGACAGGGAGACTAGCTGGACTCCATGTTTAGCAGTGGAAGTGCTTGAAGCAACAGGGAAGGCAATTGCTCTCAACTCCAGGTGGTCAGAAGCCAAACGGTCCTTTCTTGGTCAAGTGGTGGAGTTATGTTTGTCTCCTGCAGACATCATTTGGATTTTTCCCTGCATATTCTACAGTGTTCCGTTTTGGAAGAGAAAGCCAGAGCCCATTTCTCTAGGATAATTCAGACTGCCCGGTATTAGAAGAAGAGCACCTCTGAGGGAAACTTGAGAGTGTCGAGTACATCAGCTGCTTAACAAAAGGACAGGAACATTTCCACATCAGGAGACATTCAAGTCAGAGCACAGAGCTACCACCATGTAGAAGGCCAGCTGTAGTGATTCATCTGTGCACAGCTGCTGGTAGAGTCCACACAGGTAACTCCCAAGATCAAAACAACCCATTTGTACTTAAAATAATTGCTTTGGAGCCATTTCCAAGATGCTTCTGAATGCTATTAACTTCAAAGAACCTACTTCCCCTATTTGAAAAATGGATATTTTAATGTCTGCCAAGCCACGATTCCATGAGGCATGATAATGTACAGAATGTTCTGGAGATTTCTGATGAAACATCTCTAAGACCCAGAACTTACTGCAGTCATGTTGGCCACCTCTGAAAGAGGCAAGGCTCAAAGTTAAATAGCACTGAAAAAAAGTCTTTTGGCATGAGATAACTCATGTCATTCAGCTTTGCCCAGCCAGAGTCGTTGTTATTGACTGAGGAGAAACCAAGACATTCTTGATTTGGTGAAAGAGGGCAGAACACTGTTAACATATGGGCATGATTCTCCCCAGAATGGTGACAATAAGAAGATCAATAGAGAATTCTAAACTCAGGAACATCTTGTGCTTTCATGAGCTGTGTGAAGGCAACCTTGCCCTTTTAAGTTTGGCAAATAACTTAAGTGGAGATCCTGTCACCAACAAAATCTAACAGTGCCATCTTAAAATAAAGTCAAAGGAAAGATTTTTCAGCTTTTTTAAATAAATTAAATAAATGTAATACTGGATTTCCTGGGGTTGAGACTTGACTGAGAAATTTTCCATCTCATATTTGTTTGTTCTGTTTCAACGGCAACCTTTTGTGTCAGCCCAGGGGCAAAGGGGCACCCACACAAATGAGAGATTCTGGATTTAGCCAAGGTCATTAGCCAAGGGTGCCCTTCCCACACAGTGATGCCTTGCAGACACAGGATGGGAAATTATGTGAGGAATGTGATATCACCAAGTCTGAACACAGAGAAGATGGGACGTTGGCACAGGCCTGCTTGATCTTGATTTCATTCTACAGAGGAGCTGCAGAAGGTTGGCAGCCCTTTGCCTCACAGATGGAATTGTAGGTTGCCAGTGGCTTTTCTTCTTCTGCCCACATAACACTGCCTCTGAAGAGGAAATAGATACATGGCCTGCGACTTTGAACCCACTATGTAATGGGCAAGATAGAGGAGCTGGGCTGAGCCGTTGCTGGGATAAATGGGAGGGGAGTAGTAATAAAAGGATCTCGAAGAGACCCTGCGTGCAAGCAACTGGATCTTCGGTTTGGCTTGCTTACTCTTCTTCTATTTCTGTGTACCCTGAGATGGGATCTGCATCATGCTTTTAGAAGGACAAACTAAACCATGTCCAAGGGAGAGATAGAAAAACTGCTTTGTATGAGAACCTGATCATGTACGAGAGGGAACAATGACTGTTGGCAAATGTCGAAGACTGTTAAGAGGAAAGGTGTTAAGACTCATTTTTATCACTAAATAGTAACTGGGGTGATAAGTAGAAATACCAGAGAGAAGGTTCAGCTTTTCATTGTTTTCTGATAATAGGAACAGGGAAAGAAAAGAGTATGGGGTTACAGGTCATGATGTCCAGAGTTCAATTCCCAGGTCCGTGGTTAAACAGTTCTGCAACCTTAGGTAAGTTAGATGAGTACTCTAGGTTTGTCTTCTTATCTGTCAAATATTTGTTTAATAGTTTGTTATTGAGCATCAGTACATTACATTATTATAATAAATACATTGCATGCCATGTTCTGTGTATGAGAAACCTAAGAGTGAGGAAAAAAAGAAAAAAATTATGGTGAAAAAACAGTAAAGGACTAAGTAAAATATATATTATATTAGTGACAAATACAATGGGAATGATAAAGCAGAAGAAGGACATCAAGACTGGGAGGTGTGTGTGTGTGTGGATGTCTGTGTGTGGATGTTTGTGGTAAAAGTCTTTACCTCCTAAGGTTTTAAGATTGAATGAAAAACTGCATTCAAGCCCTCAGTACATAGTAAACAATAAATCCTTGTCCCTTTCCCACTCTGTCCAGGAATGGAAAGGCTGTAGAGAGATCCAGTGACTCACTGGCCCTTCAGATCTCACGACTCTGCCACTTACTGTGTCATCATGGCAAGTTACTCTCCCTTTAAAAATGTAACGCTGAGGAGGAGATGAACCAATGGTAGTTGGGCTAACATTATTCTGATCCTATTTAAGTATATTTGCAAGCTTCTTAGAGAAAAGAGAGTTAAAAAATCACACTTTGCAGACATCTTACCAGTTCACAAGGCTGGAGATACATTATATCTACATTGACTTGACCCTCGTGGCTCTGAGTAAGTATTACTGAGGGTCCCACTTACTGCTCAAGAAAAGGGAGCTCAAAGCTGTTAAGTTACTGGCTTTAAAAGACCACCATTGTTAAGAAGCAAACCCATCCTTGAATCCATTTTTTATAACCCAAAATCCATAATCTTTAGTCACCTCTCAAAGAATTGTAATGAGATACAGAATTGTGTATGCATGTGAAATACCATTAATTAAAGGAGCAAAATTAACATAGGTTAATAGCCAGGTTGTAGTAAGTAAAAATAGATGACGGCATTGATAAAAGTAGGAAGTAAAATGAAACTGATGAAAAAAGAGTTCAATAATTATTTGCTCTTAGTTCCTGTTAACATTTATATGCATTCATTTTAAATGAATGTTTGTGTAGAAACTTTCATCCAATGGACATGGGTTACAAAATGGTTCTGCTATTGCTGATCACTTTCACTGGCTTTTCTTTTTCTTTTTCTTTTTCTTTTTTTTCTTTATATTTCATTGGAATGAGAAATAGGAATCGATGTGTCATTTGCAAAAATCTCTCTTTTGTTGGGGGAACTCGAATCATCCAAAGTCTCTGCACCTTCATGCTGGTAAATTTTATTTCCAAGAAAGAAAATAATTGAGTATGCATCTCTTCATGGAGCGTCTTGGAGTCTCTTCACTCACTAGAGCTTTCTTCTTTCATCCTGTAAGGAAGAAAACAATACCCCTTGAGGGAACTCAGAGGTCATATCTGTTTATGAGGCTGAGACTTCTTTTCCCCTTTGTATGAGTTATCTATTGCTACATAACAAATTACCACAAACTTAGTGACTTAAAACAAAACCCATTTATTAGCTCACACTTCTGTAGAACAGCGGTTGGGGCATCACTTGATTGGTCTCTCTGCTCAGGAACTTGAGAGACAGCAGTCAGGGTATCAGCTGCACCATGGTTCTCATTTGAAGCTCAGAGTTATCTTCCAAGCTCTTTCATTTGTTGAAGAAATCCTCTTCCTTGCAGGGGTAGAACTGGGGTCTCTGCTTTCAGGTTGGCTGTTTTCAGTTCCTAGAAAAGGTCCACAGGTACTGGACAGCGATGGGAAACTTAGAAAAGTCCAGTTTTTGTACCTTAATATTGCTTATTTATTACATGAACATTATTTAACAAGTACATAATATAAGCTCAGAATTTTTTTAGGAGCTTCACAAATGTTTAATCTTTACAAGATATTAGGAGGTAGGCATTATCCTTACTGTTTTACAGATAAGAAAATCCGAGGCACAAAGAAGGGAGGTCATTGCCCATGATTGCACAGCCAGCAAGTGGAACCTGATTTCAAAGCCAGGGGTGCTGGCTCCCAAGTCCGTGCTCTTAACCCCTGCCTGGCACTGCCTGAGCTCTCCTCTTGGGTGGTAAGTCCTTCCCCCCGGGGCACTGAAGGGTTAGTCATTATTTCCAAACTCTTGAGGGGCCTGGTGGGGGTATGGACAGCTCCTTTGACAAATAGACATCTCCCCTGCTTCAGTTCATTATCTCATCTGGACCCACCATCATATAACCATGTCTTCATGCTTTAACCTATATTCTCTCATTCTTTTGAACTCTCTAAGACATTACTTTCAAACAGTTTGGAGGGTATTCAGTTTGGAGGGTATTTGAGTTTATTTTAATTTTTTTTCTAACTTTGCACGTCATTTAAGTTTTTCTTAGGTTATTTCTGTAAGGAGTGGGATATTTGGAATGATAAGGGCTAAGTCCGAATGGTGCACTTACTCTTAATACATATAACATCAGAAATATTGAAATAACATGGCCACAGAAAATTGAATGGTTCACTCAAGTCCTACTGATACTAGATTTTATCATTCTTAGATGATTTTTGGTTAGGTTTATAATGATAGTACTGATACCTTACCATTTCTTAAATTCACATTTCATTAATTATCAGTGATATTTTTAGTGTGTACTTATAGGAGTGATATTTTTACTTTTAAAATTTATTTCTTTGTGTACTTATTTAAATAGCATTATAGATCTTTAAACTCTAAACATCATCTGTACTGTAAAATGCACCTTGTCTCCATATAGGTTATGTTATGCATAAAACAGAGTTTTGACTTTGGATTTCAGAAAAGTTAAAATTGGAAAGGTAACACTAGTATGTTTTCTAAAAGCACTGTATATGCTTGTTAATTGACTTAATGAAAGTGTTTCCTTGCATCAGTTCAGTGCATAACAATTCCTCCTCACATGTGTTGAGAATGATGTATCACATCACCCACAACTGAGTGAGGGAGCAGCAAAGGAGTGGAGGGCAGGTGGGGATGTTGAGACTCAAGTGTTCGAGAACCACCAAGCTCAGACATGCTTGGAAAACTCCTTTCCTCTGAGTGTTTAAATTTGGACTCTGAGCTTACTTTACTTTACAAATGTATCCCAGGCTCATGTGCATCCTGGCCGAGTACTAACGAGTCAGAAGAAAGCCCCCAGCTGGGGTATTTCCAAGAAAAGTCCTGGATGTCAGGACTGAGAGGAGCATTTCCCCCACCTGCAGGGAGGAGCAGATGCTTCCACCATGGGGCTGTGGGCTGTGTAGGATTGGGAGATTCAACTGGCTTCCTTCTTGGGATGGGGACCAGCAGATATGTGGCCAAAATCAGGCTCAGGTTGATGGAGAACTTCTGCCTGAACAAGGTTGAGGTGATTATAGGGTCAGTCACTCTAGCTGCGACAGACATTTACACAGGTGCCAGAGAGCCAGCACTTCTGGGCTCCTTTGTCAGCTCCCAGCCAGCGGTTTCCTGGCTACATCAACAGATGATTCTCTGAAGCCGGCTGGAGAGGAAAGACCTCTTAATAATGAGCTCAGAGCTCATACAAACATGCTCAATCTCTTTCTCTCTCTCTCTCTCTCTCTCGCTCTCTCTCTCTCTCTCTCTCAATTTGCATTCTTTGTCATAAAAGGTGGAAGCATTTTTGTCATGCCCTTCTGATCAGCTGAAGAGAGGAACATGCGATTCTCTCTTATATTTCACCCCTCTAGGGCCCACGTGTAATCATGTGCACACCTGTCTGTTAACGCAGGTAGAGGGTCTGAAATCTCCGGGCTAGCACCTTCCAATGGCTACACCTTCTGTTTTGGGGGGCTGATATTAGGGCAGTGAGTGGTCTCATTGCCCAGTGTAGGACTTTGCACTCTCAGCATCAATTTCTAAGGTTTTCAGAAACCAGGTGAAGAGTCACAGGAGGAATAGCTATCTTATGGTAGGTCCGTAACTGTCCCAGGTTTGGTGGATGGATCACAGAGCAGGCCCTCTCTGTGAACTGCTGTCTCAGCCCTTAGATGAGTGGTCTGTTAGGGGGTTCGCTGTTATGGGTAGTGTCTGTGGGAAAAATTTTCCTTGAGAGCCCGTACTGCTTTGGGAGTCTCATTCTCAGAGAGGTTGTTCTCATATAAAGTTTCCCTTTGTTGATAACAATATGCCAAAAACCTGGCTTTGTCGCTATGTCACAAACCTTCTGAATGCTGTTTAATATAGACATTAGCTTAGATCTTAGCCTTGCTTCTTCTCACATACAATAGAGCCAAATTTCTTATCTTCCACTGATTTAAAAAATACTGCAAAAGCCATTGCATGTAAGGGAACACACAGCACTTGTCTCCTTGTCACCATCACCAGAACTCAGCTTTCATTTTAGATCCCTTTCTTCATTAATTATTTTCTCTTCATTTTGATTTCAAACATTCTTCACCATCGGTTGATAATTGATAATGAATTTGAGAGAACATAGTGGATCCACATAAAGGATGAGGCTATTTAATGTTTTCCAGATGCAGACAGCTGTCAGGAGCACAGAGCGATCTGAGAGGCTGGGGGCCCTGGACCCTGTTTCTCATGTGACCAGGGCTCTGGGTCCAAGCTCTGATTTCCACAATTCACATTCAGACCACAAGATGAGGTTGAAATGAGTCAAATGATCAGGAGTGTTGGGAAGTTATTCACCGTATTGTCAAGTTTTATTCAAGTCTCCTAGTTAAAAATAATACCATGCACTGTTTCTATTGCACTGTTGAACGTTTCATTTTTTATCAGAATTATAGTCACAAAATTGACAGATGAGAGTGAGTGTTTACAGATATGAAGAATGGAAGGAAATAGCACACTTAATGATAACTATGTGTTTATGAATATCACAATACAAACTCAATCATCTTTAACTTCTAAATTCACTTTTCTTTAACAAATTATGAATCATCTTATAATCAAAATTTGTTTCTGAGATAGAGGATGGTGTGAAATGACCGCGAATCCCAATATAAGTAGTTTTTGTTTAACTGATTCTAATTCTAATTGCAATTCCGATGCAATATTATGAACTTTATTTCAAGCTATAACAATGCCAATCTGAAAATTGATGATACCTACAAATAAAATTATATTTTAAGGTAATTTGAAGCCTGACATGTTTTTAAACTTTTTTTTTTCTAGTTATCTCATCTATGAGCAAATGGAGTAAGCAGACTTTGGTAATTGTGCACAATTTTAGAACTAGATTTAAAACTAAGCACCTTCATTTTCCTAATTTGCCACTAAAATTGGAGATGACATAAAATGTAAAAACTTGCAGCCTTCAAAATGTGAGAGTCCCTGTACTCTTTTCCTCTCTCAGCTCTTGCCATTTGTTTTTTGCATTGCTCCTCATTGGACATCTAATCCTCTTAGGGTCCCATTCTCTCTGGTTGCCCTGAACCTCCGGGAACAGAGGAAGGAATTGGCTCTGATCAAATCAATTGGCAGGAAAACCAGACTGAGCTTGTTATTCTGCTCAGGACTTCTGTGCTCAGTGAAAAGGCCTGGAGACATACTGATGGACTTTTAGACACCAAGAGCAGACAGAGAGATTCAGGCTAGGCCCTTCCATACCCTGCCTGAGCCAGGGTAGCCCTGCTCCAGTGAACAAACCAGGCCAGCTCAGGGGTGGCTGAGTACAGAGCCAGAACATTCGCATGGAAGCTGCTCTACAGGCTAGAATAAGATGATATTCTTAAAAGGTCTATCCAAAACTTTGATTTGAGGCAATGGACTTTAGGTATAAGGATTTCTCTGAGTATCCATTTTATTTTATTTTATTATTTTATTTTATTTTATTTTATTTTATTTCTAGTAAGCCAAAGTGCTTTTGAGTTCTTTGGGTGAAAGGCACTATGGGCATTTCAAGGATATGTAGAGTTATTATGATTTTGATGGGTGGAGTGCAACTTGCTCCTTCAAAGCCTCAGGAAAGGAAACCCATGCAGTAAATTAGTCACAGATTCATTTAAGTGCCTAGCTTCGGCCCAGCTATTCACACTACTCCCTGAGTCACGTGTTTCAGCTGCTCTTTTCTCTGCCCTCCATGTAATCCCTGAAAAAATAGAAGCCTTTTTGTGTGCAGGGGGCAGGGTGGGGGTGGGGACTGGCCACGCAAATCCCCCTGCATAGATGCAAAGCAAGACCAGAGTTGCCAGGGAGTTTTTTCAGCCTTTGCGGAAATTAAGGAGCTCATGGAAGGAGCTTATTCTTCATTTATGGTGAGTTCAAGTGGGACAATAGGTCTGTGTGGCAAAGGATTACTCAGCTAGTCACAAAAGCATCAGGACCTTTTAATCTGAAAATCAAAATTGTACACCCAGTGACCCCATCACCAGAGGGGGGCATAATGCTAAAATGAAGGAATTTTTTTTTTTTTTTTCTCATGATGGCAAAACTTTCTCAGTACGGAAATGTCACTGTTAAGCTTCTGACATTTCAGCAGCCATTTCAGAACTCAGGCTACATAATTACATTCCCTCAGGATCTTTCAGAGGTTAGGTCTCATTGAGAGGAATAGTGGGTGCTGCTCTCTGGTATGTCCAAGGACTGTGATGCCAGAAGGGAGGGGGTGGAGTTCATCTTAGAGGCAGCAAAGATGCCAGAGGCTCCAGCTGGGGCTGGCGACCATCCATTCTCTCCAGACACATAGGTTCCTTTGAAAACTGTGTGAGAGATTCATTTTCTTCATCTAGCTAGCTTTCTTTCAATTTAGGGTGCTTATCTGCTGGGAAGCCAATATATAAAAGTGCAACTAGGAATAATGATTATTATA
>NW_006442107.1:33634697-33642138 GCF_000325575.1 Pteropus alecto | reverse complement strand
ATTATCTATGAGATGGATTCCAAAGCCAAGAGTAAATTTTTGTGAACTCATTGGCTAAGATTTCATCATTCCTACTCCCTTTTATGTGTATGAGTGCAGTTTTGTGTCAGGAAGATGTTAAGTCTTACCAATGGCATTCACTCCACAGAGATATTCAGAGGGCCTCAAACCTCTTCGGCGATAACCCTGCTTTACTGTATGTGTCTTTTTGTGATCAGGAAACATGGATGCACCTCTCTACATGCTTTGTTAACTGCGAAGTCTCCAAGACCATCTTATGATGTTAGAGAAGTAGCGCCAGCAAGATAGAAAGGAATTTGCTTGCCTGATCATAGGTGTTTAGAAGTTTGGTTTTAAAGGCTGTGGAGTGGCAGCTCCTGCTCTATGAATACATGTCTGCTGAAAAGACTAAGGCTGATCTAAGTGCCAGCCCCTGAAACCCAGAGAAACGTGGCAGATGAATCTGTGTGTGCAAAGTCTACAATAATGCCTTTTGGGAAGCAGATTTTCCTCTTCATCTTAGATGAGCTCTGAGCTCCTGGGCAGAGGAGTTATTGTAGATGTGCTTCTGGAAGTCATCAACCTATTGTTCTGCCATCCTTGTCCTCTGGAAGACTGAAGAAAGCTGACCATTGTCAGAAAGAGCAGGAAGCTAGGAACAGCACCTTCTGTTGGGACTGTGTCTGCCTTTGCGCACTGGGAGCCTCTGTTCGCCACACCTGTGGAGTCCTGAGGGAGGTGAGGAGGATGCAGAATAGGTCGCTCCATGCCAGGACACTTATGACACTACTGGCTTAGAAGGTGACACTTGGATGATGGTGTTCTCTCAGCCCACTGTCACGTGGAATCTGACATCATCCTGAGAGGAAGAGCAAGACAGATACTGCTGACTCCTTTTTTAATTAAAGTAACTAAAAATTCAGATGGTTTAAGTGATTTCCAATAGGACAACGTTCCCCAAAGTTGTGCTGAAATTCAAATCCAGTGTTCTTCTTTCAGTTCTATTGGTCTTGTCATTATAATAATGAATTAAATGGGTTGTTGGGTACTCATTTCTCAAATCACAGAGCACTATGATTAAGTGATTCCATTGTGTCCTAAAAACTGGGTCATTTTTGTTCAAATAAAAAGAAAAATAGATGGTAATAAATTTACCTAACTTATTATTTCAAGAGCTGTTTCGGCCAAAAAGTAACTCTTATCATAAAAGCAAATGTTATGTCCACTCCTCTCCCACATCCCTCTCCTTCGCTCCTCTACCAGTGTGGACACCTACAATTGATCAGAACAGCTTTTCCCAATGAGCTCCAATGAAGGCTCAAGATTCTTAGTGCATCACATCAGGCAGTGATTTCCAATGTTTGGAGTGAGCCCCCAAAGTGGAAACTCCACTTTAATATTTAAAAATGTATTTGTTTAATTTTTAGTAGATAATATATTAACATGTTTTACAAATCAGAAAATATATAAAATATATATACATTATCTTCCTTCCATCACATTCCCCTTTGCCCAGTTTTCTCCTTTACCAAATTAGAAGAAAGCAACAAGTAACCATAATTATTGGCTTCCTATATATCATCTCAGAAGTTTTCTTATGCTTGCATAAGTAAATACAAATATATATTCCCCACTTTGAAAATGTTACCTACCCTGCCCGTACCTAACATAACAATATATCTATAGATTTTTCCCTCTCAGTACATATAGAGCTTCCTTATGTTTTCTGCATTTGCATCATTTTGCATTGTTTGTATATATCTTAATAATTTAATATAATTGGTGAATGCACCAATCTCCTGCTAATGGACATAATTTTTTGCAGTTACAAAGATGTATTAAATAACTTTGTACATACATTATTTCCCACATGTACCAGTATATATGTAGGATAAATTCCTGGAGGTAGAATTTCTGAGTCACGAGATAAAGGTATTTATAATTTATTAATATTTCCAAATAGCCTTCCCCAGTTGTTTTACTTATTTACATACCCGCTAGTTCTATAGGAAAGAGCCCTTTTCCCCACAGCCTAAACATAGTTGTTTTATCAAACCTGAAAACAATTTTCTCAAACTACTAGATTAGAAATTGTGTCTTAGTGCAGTTTTATCTAGCACTTCCTTTACTGTGAGTGAGCTTGAGCATTTCTTCTCATGTTGAAGATGCACTTTTGTTTCTCTGTTTGCATTTTCTCCATTTCTGAACTCATTAATGGATGACTGGCAATGTCCTGCCTAGGGGAACTGAGATGTTTTGGAGTCACACCCTCGTTTTGAGTTTGACATTAGGAGCACATTTACCCCTTGTGCTGTTATCAGGACTAGACTAGTTAGTAGCGTGGGTTGTGAGTGAACGTGAGTCCCATCAACAGAAGGCAGGGAATGAAATGGTATTCTCAACAGCCAAGCAAAGATGCAGAGCTTCGCTGGTCCATGGCTTGTACGACAAGACCACAGGTCCATGAGGTTTGAAATCCATTGATATCTTCCTGTTTTCATAGATGTTCAGAGCATGTCACACACACACACAAAAAATGGAATGAGTGCCCTTTAATATATTTCAAAACTAAATGTAAATTGGTTTTGAATTGGCTATCGCTTTGAGTGATTTCTGTATTATCTGCTCCTTATTAGCATGAGTAGTCTTAGTTGAGAAAGATACATCTGACATCTTACAATGAACAGGATGTGAGGGAGGGGAGGAAGTCTTTTGATCTTTTCTGAAGCTGACATATATAGCGAGAGGGGGAAGAAAGCTCTGGTCCCTGCTTCAGAGAATACAAGTGAAAAAATTTTATAAGCTTGACTTTTTCTTGTCAAATACATTTACATGTGACATTGTGACATATAAACCTATCAGTGAAAAGGAACAGGTTTCATTTATTAAGAATCTAGGATCATAGAAATTGATTTTATTGAACCGAATTATGAAAATAATGCGAGCAGTGACACACAAGATAATTTGGATAATTCTGCTTCACACCTGAACATTTTGATGCATGTGAACAGGTATGTGTGTGTGTGGCGGGGGGCAGGGACTGTCTGTGTCTGTGTGTTTGAAGACCCTGTAGCAGGAGTTGGCCTTCCTTAGTCTCCCATCCCAGGGTTGCATCTTCACTCAGCATTCTTCATTATCTCTTGCCCTAAGCAGACAGATGGTGTTCACACTTATGCTTTGCCAGAAATAATTACTTCAATTCTCAACAATTTTCAGAGCTCCAAGTCCTCCTGGCTTTCCCAGCTGATCGTGAGGACTCCCTGGGTGGATGAGTTTGTGAGAAGTTGGCCTTCAATATCAAAATAATGAATAGGCTTTAATGTGATTCTAAAAAATCATTCAACCAGGAAAAGTTGGCTAGATTCAAGAAGCAGTTTTCAGTGAGTTCTCATTTACATATGGATTTTCGAATGTGTTTTCTTAGGCACACAGAAATACCAGTGGCTTATTAAAAACTATTCCCTTGTTAATTTCAGGTTCTCTATGCTAACCAAACAAATACCAGTCTTCTGTGTGTTATAACTTTCTTCAAGGCCATAATCTCAAATTATGAAAATGAAATCATGGATATGGCTATTCCATCACTGTGTACTTCTTAACTCTTAGTAATCACAGAATAATAACGTATACATATATTAGTTTAGAAAATGCAGGAGATTCTGCAAATATGTCATTTGGTTCTCACATAAGCCTACTATCAATAATACTGTTTTTCAGATGACAAAACAATCTTAGAATAGGGTTTCCCAGAGTTCCATAGCAGTGAGTGTCTTTTGTCAGAATCACACATATTTACTGTAGTGTGTGTTATACCCTGGTGTGAAATTTTAAGCTAGACAAGACCCTGACTCTACATTTTTATTGCATACATTTTCTTTCAAGTGAGCACAGTACTTTTTTGTATACAGTTCACAGTTGTATTAATGTCCAGAGCAACAAAAGAACAAATTTGTGCCCATTTTTAGATGAGAATCTGGAAGGCCACTCCCAACTCTCATCGTTACTGGAATCACTTCCCGATGAACCTAAAAGTGCCTGCCTGCTTTTATTCTAAAGGTCTTCTTTCCATGTTTAATTTTTAAGCAGAAACATATACGAATACCCAAATACTCACTATAAAAGACTCAAAAATTAACATTTAGTCATTTTTGTTTTGATATTATTATTAAAATGAAACATGTAGAGGATGGTCCAGTTGCATCCAGCTTTGACACCCATGTTCAAACTCACTCAGCTGCTCTGCAGAGAACCACCTTGACAAATTTGAGTGTCCCTCAATTTAATTATTTTTTACATTTCAATAATATATATTCATAAACAATATATAGTATTGTTTTGTGTTTTTAAATTATATATAAACAGTATCATCCCAGTAAACTTTATTTTTTAAAGTCAGCCTAATATTTTCAAAATCTATTTTTATTCACATAATCAGCATGTAGCTGATTTTAAAATACAATCTCTCTTTTAACATGTGAATTAAATTAACTTATAGTTAATGTGATAATTGGATATATTTGTACTTATTTCAATTGTATATATGTATTCCATTTGCTGTGTGGGTTTTTTTGAGACATAACTTTTATTCATTATATTCATTTAAAGCTGTATGTTTATTTAAAGTACATCCCTGCGCATATTTCGTTTCATTCTTGGAGCAATCATTCTAGGCATATTTTTATCATCATCCTGAGACCCTAACTCATGTGTGATCCTAGGCAAGTTTCTCCCTCTCTACCTCATTTTCCTCATCCAGTTGGTCTAGTTACATAACCAGAAGTTTTTCCCATATGCTGGTCATCTTAAATAACATTAACCAGAGCAGTAATTACAGCTGTCATTTATTGAGAGACTACTATATTTTAGACAGTATTTTTTGAAAAATAATAGGCTCTTGATAAATATTAGTTTCTGAATCAATTGCAAAATAGACCTAAAAGTCAGAGATTGCCCTCTCAGCTGAACTAAGATGTGCTGTGACCACCATCTCAAATGAAACTTATTTCTTCCCTGTAAGTTTAGATGGGATATAAGAGCAAATATACAATCGCACCAAGAATCACTGGCCTATGAAATTTCAAATACCCTTGAAACTCATTCCTCAGATAGAAGATAGAGACATTGTAATAAAGATGTCTTGCTATCAATTCATGTGCATTCAGTGATGAATTCTTCTTGAATTAATCACTTTCACATTCTATCACTGGCAAGGTTTAGCAGTGGATATGATATGCTGAAGTGATAACTCATTGAATATCTAAACAAATCACTAAGTTCAAAACAAATCATAATCGATATTTTTCATCTTTGTTTGCTTATAATCGAGAACATTCTGCTAAAACCAACCTATTGCTTTTTTGGCTATATTAAAGCTTGACAGAAAAATTTCCTAAATTCGAACAAAGAAATGATTGAACAGGATCATTTGTTAGAATACTATCTTTTGACTATCTGAGGTTTGAAAGAACAAAAAAAATGCACAAAACTTGAAATATTAACTTGTTAGCTGTGTCCCACAAATTTTGGTATGTTGTTTTTTTCTTTTATTGCATTGAGTTTAGTGTATTTTTAAAAGATTTTTCCTTGAGATTTCTTTTTTGATTGTGGATTATTTAGAAGCATGTTATTTAGTTTCCAAGATTTTCTTATTACTTTTCTGTTATTAATTTGTAGTTTGATCCCATCGTGGTCAAAGGACATACTCTGTATTTTTTCAGTTTTTCAGTATTTGTTGAGTTTGTTTTATGGCCCAGGATATAGTTTATCTTGGTAAATGTTTTGCGAGCCGTTGAAAATGTATTCTGAAATCATGAAGTGTTCTATAAGTGTTGATTACAACCTGCTGATTAATAGTATTGCTGAATTGGTCTATATCCTTTCTGATTTTTTGTCTAGTTGTTCCCACAGTAGTTGTGGATTTTTCTATTTCTTCTTTTAGTTCTATCAGTTTTCATTACACATATTTTGTGGCTCTGTTTTTTGGTGCATAAACACTTAGGATTGTTATATGTCTTCTTGATGAATTGACCTTTTTATCATTATGTAATGTTCTTCTCTCTACCTTGTAATTTTTTTAGCCATGAAGTATACTTTATCTGATTTATAAGAAGAGCTCCCGCTTTATTTTGATTAAAATTTGCATGGCATATTTTTTTCCATACTTTCAGTTTCAACTTACCTGTATTATATTTGAACAGAATTTCTTTTAGACAGCATATAGTTGGAACTTTTAAAAAATCCATTCTGCCAATCTCTGTCTTTTAATTAATACATTAAACCATTTATATTTAATGTAACTATTAATATGTTAATATTCAAGTCTGCCATTTTATTTTTTGTTTTCTCTTTGTTTCTTCTAGGTTTATATTTCTCTTTTTTCTTTTTCTTGTCTGCCCCTCTGTTACTTAAACTTTTTTTCAAATCTTGTATTGATTTATCTATAGTGTTTTCAAGTGTATCTCTTTGAATAGGTTTTTTTCATGGTTTCTCTAGGTATGATATTATACATATGTAACTTATCACAGTCTGTTGATGTTGACATTTTACTAATTTGAGTGAAGTGTAGAAACTTTATTTCTTTTAAGTCCTTTGACCCTCTTACATTTACAGTTGAATTGATTTAAATATTTCCTCTATATACATTGAGAACCACATCAGAAAATGTATATCTGCTTAAATATCAAACATAATTTAGAATATTCAAGAGGAGAAGGAAATTCTATTTACCTGTACTTTTGCTTGTTCCATGTTCTTTCATCCTTCATAATTTCCCCAAGTTTCCATTTTTATCACTTCCTTTCAGTTTCAAGAACTTTCATTAGCTATTCTTTTAGGACAGGTCTACTAGTGACAAATTCTCTTAGTTTTTCTCCATTGAGAAACATGTTGGTTTCTCCTTCATTCCTGACACTTTCCAAGGTTCCACTCTTATCACTTCCTTTCAGTTTCAAGAATTTCCATTAGCCATTCTTGTGACACTTCCTTCTGACTTCTAGTTTCATGTAAGAAATCCATTGACATTCAAATTGTTTCCCTTACAGGTAAATGTTTCTCTCTTGCTGCTTTCAAGGTACTTTCTTTGTTTTTAGTTTTCAAAAATCTGATTACATTGGAATGAATTGGGGGTGGGGAAGAGGTTATTGTTTGGAGCTCACTCAGCTTCTTGAATTTTTAGATTATGCCTTTTGTCAGATCTGGGAAATTTTAGTCATTACTTCTTTGACTACCTTTTAAGTCCTGTTCCCTTTCTTTTTTTCTTCTGAAGCTCTTATGACACAAGAATTTGATAATTTTGTTATAATACCACAAATCCCTGAGGCTCTGTTCATTTTGTTTTTTAAAAACAAATGTTTTTCCCTCTATTGTTAGAATTGGGTAATTGTTATTGTTCTATCTTCAAGTTCATTGATCTTTTCTTTTGTCCTCTCTATTTCTGCTGAAC
>NW_006442107.1:33626479-33634619 GCF_000325575.1 Pteropus alecto | reverse complement strand
TAATTTTAGTTATTAAATAATCTAAATTCTAAAATTTTCATTTTTCTTCCATGTATCTTTATATATGTTTTTCTGCTAAGACTCTGTATTTTTTATTTGTTTCAAGCATGTTTGTAATTGCCTGTTGCAGTATTTTTGTGATGGCTGCTGTAAAATCCTTCATATAATTTCAATACCTGTATCACTTCACTGTTGGCCTCTGTTAATTGTTTTTCTCATTTGAGATTCTCCTGGTTCATAGTATGATAAGTGATTTTTAATTATATTCCGGACATTTTGTGTACTATAAGATTTTAAATCTTATTTATTCTTCTCTTATAGCAAACGTGTGTATAATGTTATTATGATCTCAAGTTTATTTCTGCATATGCAATTATTTTTGTTTTAGATATATAATTATCTTCTAAAGATATTAAAAATAAGAAATATTGCTATTGTATTTAACATCATTTTTATTATTTTCATCACTCTTCTTTTGTTTGTGAACATCAAAATTTCCATCTACTATCCTACTCTTTCTTTCTCAAAAACTTGATTCAATATTTGTTAGCAATTAATCTTTCAGGTTTTGTCTAAAAAATCTTTGTTCTACCTTTATTTCTGTAAGATATTTCCACTGGATATAGAATGATGAGTTGATTGACTTTTCTTTTAATACTTTAAAGCTGTCTCTTGGTTTTCTTTAGGCTAAATTAATTTCTCATGAGAAGTTGGCTATAATGCTTATCTTTCTCTCTCTGTGTAAGTTTTCTTTATTCTCTGGCTGTTTCCAAGATTTTCTCTTTTATGTTTGGTTTTCTGCAGTTTGATTATGATGTACATATGTATGTTTTTATTTTTTATTTATTCTGCTTTAGTTTCCTTGAGCTTTTTTAGTCTGCAGTTTGGTGGCTCTCACTAATTAAAAGAAATTTAGTGGCCATTTTCTGTTCAAATATTTTTTCTGTCTACTCTAATAATATATATTTGATATGGCCCTACAACTCATATATTTTGCTTTATTCTTTTTTCTCTTTGTGTTTCGTGTTGTATAATTTTTATTTGCATATTTCTTTTCATTGATTTTTTTACTGCGGTGGTGAGTTTGCTGATAAGCCCATTGAAGATCTTCATCTATGACATCATGTTGTTTTATGACTAGGTTATTTTTTGTTGTTGTTGTTATTTTTATACTTTATATCTCTCTGCCAAAATCCAACATCTGTTGTACTAGAATCTGTTGTACTAGATTCTTTTACATATTTAAAGTCTCTCTGATAGTTCCAATATCTGGATCATTTCTAGGTCAAGTTCTCTTGACTGCCTATTATCATTGTTATGGCTTAACCATGCACTATAGGTCATGGCCATCATTATCGAAAAATAAAAATAATAAAAATTAAAAAAAAAAAACAGCATGATGATTGAAAGGGAAGAGATAAACCTATCATTATTTTCAGACACTCTGACCATAAAAAATTCGACAAAACCCAATAGAAAGAAAGAAGAGTTCAGCAAGGTCAAATTTCAAAAATGACTAATTTTTTGAGGATATTAATTCTCCCAACATCGTTCTATAATTTCAGGACAACCTCACATGGCAGATACATATTTATATTTATTTATACATATTTAAGGCACTTGGTAAACATTCTAAAATGTACATGACATAATATTCTAATATGTAATGGTCCGTAAAGAGTTAAATAAACTTTTAAAAAGGAGAGCAAAGAGTGGGATTTTGTTCTACAATCTATTAAAATATGCTTCAAAGGCACAGTAATAAAAATAGTATGGCACTGGTCAAGAACATATAAATAAGCCAAAGAAATGACATAGAAGGCTCAGACACAGACCTCTGTATATTTGGAAACTTCATACATGACAAAGTGCAGTCTAGGTTACTGGAGAAAGAGTAACATTTAAGTAGACCACTTCAATAGTATACTGGTAAAATAATTCTGCAAGGAAGAAGAAGCCCTTCCTTATAATATTGCTGATTTCCATGGTATAAATACTCCCAGCACAGCCAATTTCAACAATCAACAATTTCACAACCAATTTGCAAAATTTCTTAACATTTAACAATTAGCTCTTTCCACCTGGCACATGCCAGCACTAGCCCATCACTGGATGACTTACCTTATGAAGAAAGTAAAACTGGATTCTTACCCAATATCATTTACAAATGTCTACTACAAAAGAGTAAAATACCTGAAAAGTGTAAGTATAAACTATAAAATAATCTAAGAACGTAGAAGAATACCCTATTGATCTTTGCATGGGAAAGAGCTTATCAAACATAACCTTAAAGCAAAAAATATAAGGCACAACAATGATAAATGTAATTATATTAAAATTATAAACTTATGTTAAATGAAGGACACCATAGACAAGGCTAGAAAGTGTGACAGGAGGATAGAAGATATTTGCAATAAGTAAACTAAAAAGAGACTAATATCTATGCTAACTAGGAATATATCAAAAATAAGTAAGATTGAATCCGACAGAAAAATAGACAAACAATATATGTAAACAAATAATTTGTGGAAGAGTAGATCAAAAGGCTAACAAACATATAAAGAGATATGTAAAATCATTAGTGATTAGGAAAATGTGAGTTAGGGTGAGATGTCACTTTGCACTTAAATGAGAGACATAAATTAAAAATGGTAAAATGCCAAATATTCACGTGGATGTGTAAGTACAGAAACCTCATCTTAAAATACCTAGCAGGGTACTTGACAGATGGTAGGTGCTCAACAGATGATAGCTAACTTTTATTCCAAATATTGTTTTTAAATATAAAAGAGAATAGATACCATGAATGAGACCTTGTGCTGTGAGTGTTGGAAGAAAAAATAAGTATGCAGAGGCCTGAAGGCTGATCATTAGACTCAGATTCAGAAGGGACCTCAACTGGACCTTGCAGGAGATTACCTGGGGAAAGCTGTAGTTGCAAAGGCACTGGACATTACATAGTGGGTGTTTTTGCTGTGATTCATCTGTTAGGGGTCATAGAGTATGACCCTTGAGAGTTTATCAATGGAGCCAATTATAATTTGCTTTGGAAGAGCTTTGGTTGAAAGCTGCTGGCTGGAATTTCTAGTCATGTAATTAAAAATGATGATGATTTCTGGCCCCTGATGAATAACTCAGGAGTAAAATGGTTGCTAGGGATGAGATGATTGCAAAATTGGTTTCAGATTATTGTCCTTCAGACAACATAGATAAAAGGGAGAGAGACTGAAGAATCACAAAGAAGGCCAATTATTTGGAGACTTCAAGAAAGTAGTGATTATGAATGGAGGATCCCCGGAGAAAAAGAAGAAGAAAAATTTGCCCTGGAGAAAAAAGAGGGAATAAATATAAAGAGATGTAATTACTGGAAAAGAGCATCCAAGGACAAGAGATGTGAGTCAGGGAAGATGAGTCTGTGTATTTCCCCAGCAACCTTGTCTCCAAAGTGAGTGGTTCTGGGGAAAATTGTGACACTGTTCAAGGGATGTTGGGTCTCCTGACTTCTTATTTTGTGGCTTTCTCTACAGCCCTCTCACTCTTCAGAAGGTGAGGTCTCCTGGGTTCTGGCTGTCTTTGTATTCTTCCTTTCCTTTTCTACTCCTCCTCCCATCCTCAATTCACCTCACACACGTTTTAAAAATTGCTCTGGGAACAGGAGCTTTTCAAGTGATTTTACACATACTTGACCTCTTGTAACATGTTGGATTGTATTTGTCAGACTCTCAGTTTGGGAAGCTTTTCAGAATAAAAGTGTTATTTCTTCTACGTATCTTTGCTCTTTTGAGAGCAAAGGAGGGAAGTTCTCATTCTTTAATTACAAAAAGTTTCAATTCTGAGGATTTTAGACCCCTGAAAGCATGAGGAGAACACAGACTTCTGCCAGTGCCTGACAGTGGCCTGTTGGCAGTTCTCTCCAGTGCACAGCTGAATGTCTGGGCACACTGGTTTACACCTGACTCTATAGAAAAGCATGAGGTATTTGGTGTCTGTTATGAGCTGCTTGCTCGTATTTCTCAAAAATTTGTATATTAAAACCTAGCCCCCATGGAATGGTATTAGGAGGTAAGGACTTTGAGAGGTAATTACATTATAAGCCAGGAAGCTTCAAGATGGGATTAGTGCCCTTATAAAAAAAAAAAAAAAAAAGACAATAAAGCATGTTCTCTCTCCCTCTCTCCCCCTCCCTCCTTACCGCCCTCTCTCTCTCTACCTCTCCCTTCTTCCCTCCCTTTCCCTCTTTCCCCCTCCCTCCTTCCCTTCCTCTCTCTCTCCCCGCTACTTCCCCCACCCCTTGTGAGCATAGAGCAAGAAGACAGCCATCTGCAAACCAATAAGAGAGTTCTTACCAAACACAAGATTTCCCCACTCCTTGATCTTAGACTTCTAGCCTCCCGAACTGTGAGAAGTAAATGTTTGTTTAATACACCCGGTTTGTGATAATTTGTTATAGCAGCCCAAGAAGATTAAGACAGTATGCTTAAGAGAAATGCTGAGGTAAGTGTGGCTTGTGTTATTGGTTTCCTTAAATAGTTGGAGAAAGCACTTTCACGTGACAAGGAAGGTATACTTGAAGATATTGGATTACCATCCACATTTAGGGAAATATACAGGAATTCTTTATAGGACTGTGACTAACAATTTGTGGCGGTGCATTCAAAGTTAAAATAAATAAATAAATAAGAGAAAAAAGTACAACTACTCCCCCAAATACTAAATTAGCAATATTAAATTACCTATATTAAAATTAACCATAGAAAATGAGCACTATTTACATCTTTATTTAAATTAAACCTTGCTTGTTTAATTTATATTTGCATATATTTATTGGAAAGGCAAGAGATAGCTTTAAGAGGGGATCCAGCTACCTGGGTCAATGTCCACGAAGGCTGATGCCTTAGGCCAGCATAGAGAAGAGTCCTCTGAAACAACGGGGGTCAAAATTTCTAACTTCTTGGCCTTTGCTTTATTTGGTCACAATTTTACCCACTACCTGAGACCACAGGTTTAGAGTCAAGAGATGGGGCTGGGAAGATGAGATATGTGGCTCCAGGTAGCCTGGGTAGGTGCGAGTCTGAGTCCTTCATAGCCGAGGGCTGAAAACACCTGGGTAGAGGACCAATAGACTGCAGCCTGCCCTTAATGACGGGCTCACTAATGCCCCTGGAGACAAGATTGTTAGGCTGAGCTGGGCTAACCAAGGATTTAGTGTTGTGGCTGACAACTGCTGAGTCCTCCAACAATAGCCTCCCCAATAATGACCACAGCTACTACATAAGTACTGTTGACCATATTTGTGACAAATGTTTTTTTAAAGTATGATGAATTAGAATTAGTTAGTCTCTCCTCCCCTTCTGCAACTATATTTTATCCTTTCCATCCTCCCAAGATTTTAGAAGATTCTAAAGTGGCTGCCTTGGAAAAAAAAAAAAAAAGGTGGAATGGAGGCAGATTCAGATAAAGCCTCCTTGTAGACAGACCTCGCGTCCTTTCAATCCCTCGGTGGTAAAAGCCATTCCATAGGGCCAACAGAAAACCACGCTCTGGCACAGGTGAAAATTTGATTAGCAAAAAATAACTAACATTTACTGGGTTCTGCTCCACGCCAGATTCTATTACAATTGTCCTATGAACAGTAACTCATTTAATACTCCAAATCTTTTAGGATGAGCATTTTTATTGTCACTATATGAGGAAGCTGAAGTGGAAGGAGTAACTCATCCAAGGTTAGCTTCTTTAAAAAACAAAGAGCTGTGATTTGAATGCAGAGAGACTGTCCTAAGATCTGTACTAATACCACACCTGACACCACCTCTCATGTATGTGCATTAGGATAAACCTGCTCCGTGCTTGCTTGTGACCTGAGCAAGTCACTTACTCATCTTGTGTCTTTGCATCCTCATCCCTAAAAGAAGGGGTCGTGACTTCAGAAAGCCAGGCACTGTGGAAAGAGCACTGGCTACTGTTTGGAAGAATTGCCATTCAATAGCTGGATGGCCTAGAAAATTTACTTTGTCTTTCTGAGCCTCAGTGAATCTACACAGACCCTGCGCTAGGTACCATTGGTGTCTCTATTTTCTCTACAAAAGTAGTAAGACTCAGAGATGGGATGGAGGGCAAGCAAGATGAACCTATGGTTGTCTGAATAATTCCAAATTTTACTCTAAAACACTAAACCATTTGTCCTTTCCTAATATTCTCCTATGACTCTAATGTCTGTTAAATCTACTTTGCAGAGTTGGTAGGAGGATCAAACAAGACAACACTATTGATAGAATTTTATAAACTAAATAAGACCCATGCAAAGAGGAGGTATCGCTGTAGTAGAGAAGATGCATCATAATTCTCCAGTGTGTAATGAATTTGCCATGTCCTGCAGACTGCAAGTATTCAGCTCTGGGTAGGAGCAGTAAAGGGAACAGATAGTTTGTTGCAGTTCCACTCCAAGTTTGGGGGACCCTTCAAAGGAAAATAATACAAAATTATGAATACCAACTTGCTAGGGCTCTTCCTTGGGCCTTGGAAAGCACTTACTCTGGGTCTGCAATTTAGAAGCTGTATGACCCGGAGCAATTACTTAACCTCTCTCAGACTCAAATCTCTAGTTGAAAAATAAAGATAATTTTACCTATCCTCAGGAAAGAATTTCCTCAAGGCTAAATGTTTGACCTCACTTGAAATCATGGTGAGATGGTCTATTATTTAAAATGGAAATGATAAGAAATCAACAATGGAAAATAAATGAATAAAATAATGAATGCTGGTTTAAGGTGCATAAGCATATGGAAACAAATACATACTGAAACTACGGATGACTGAGAACAGACACCCTGAAGGGAATATGAACAGTGTGTAACAGAAATCTAAGGAAACGCTACTGATCAATGGAAAGAGTAAGGAAAGTACAGCAATCAACTCAAGAACATCCATACTGCTCAAAGATAAAGCTTCCTGTCAGGGTTTGAAATGACTCATGCCAAGAGCCACAGATGGAAGGGGGACAAGGTGCCCAATCCTAGAGGAGGAGTCACTAAAAACATCATGCAGAGAAAATAAGAGACCCCAATGCTAAGGAATTTTATGTGTGATTTTAAGAGAATAAATCAGAATTTTGAAACCCAAATCACCTCCAGTCTCATGCTTATTCCAGCCATGCTTCCATTGCTCAAAACTTTCGTGTGAAGAAATCTTTAGCTTTGTGCACCCAGTCCTTTCCCCGGAGAAGGTTTATCCAGTGTGGATCCCCATCCATCCTTCCAGTGCCAGCAGCATATGGTCAGTGCTGAGCTGCACGTGTAGCCTAAAGGACTTGAGACCTTGTGTTCTGGGGAATGACAGGCAGAGCACCATCTCCAGCTGAGGAAGAAGGAACCTGAGGAAAACATAGCTGAGTGAGAGATGTCTTCGGATCTATCCCCTTGAAAGCTGAACATCTAAAGCTGAACAAAAACACCAAAACTGCACACCAGCATGTCTGAGCATGGGATCTGCGCATAAGAGCTACCACAGGTCAGAACCCCGGGTGTCAGGCGGTGGACTGAGACAAATAAAGAAGCTGCCTCTGGCAGCTGCCAGAGCTCCTTTCAGGAGAAGCGGGGAGGGGTGAAGGGGCAGCAGCTTCTCTAAACAGCCCTGCCTGGAAGTGCTGGGACTTTTCTATGAAGCCGGCAGCAGGACTCAGTCATCAGGGCAGAAAACAGAGAAGCAAGAAGGGACTGCAAACAACAGTTAATTTTACCAGCCCCGGTTGCAAAACCAAGGCTGAGCCGCAGCCTCCAACTCCCAACCCCAACCCAGAGGGCCTCTCCCCCCATACCCTCCGAGACCAATCACCGAGGATCCCCAGGGGAATCTGAGCAAACACTACCAAAACCGATGCTAACACTGATAGGGACTAAAACTGAGAGTAGCGAGTGTGATTAAAAACGACAAGAAAATAAAAGACATTATGCTTTATATAAAGCAAGGATCCAAGAAGCTTAGACGCCACCTACTTGAAACCAAAAGCAAAGTGCCTTCTTTGCAGCAGGCTAAAGAGAGACCTTTATATAATAAATCTTCTTTCTGTAAAAACAACAGAATATATTTCCATTAATGCCCAAGTGGAGAAATAGTCCATTAAACACCATGAACAACCAAGGTG
>NW_006442107.1:33609989-33622219 GCF_000325575.1 Pteropus alecto | reverse complement strand
CCCACTACTGGGTATTTACTCCAAAGGCTTGAAAATCCATATCCAAAAAGATATTTGCACACTGATGTTCATAGCAGCATTATTCACAGTGGGCAGGACATGGAAGCAACCAAAGTGTCCTACAATAGATTGGGTAAAGAAGCTGTGGCACATATATACAATGGAATATTACTCATCCATTAGAAGAGATGAAATACTGCCATTTGCGACAACATGGATGGACTATAATATAATCATGCTAAGAGAAATAATCATGAAAAAGTAGAAAGTCACAGGGTATCACTTATATGTGGGTTATAAACCTAAAAGCAACAAATGAACAAATAGTGGACAACATGGATGGACCTTGATATAATCATGCTAAGAGAAATAATCATGAAAAAGTAGAAAGTCACAGGGTATCACTTATATGTGGGTTATAAACCTAAAAGCAACAAATGAACAGGACAAATAGTGACTCAAGGACATGGACAATAGACTAGTGGTTACCAGAGGGTAGCGGGTGGGGGATGAGGGGAGAGGTACACGGGGTAAAGGGGGTCAAAAGTAGGAGGGTATGGGTAAAGGGGATCAAATATAGATAGCTGAAGGAAACTGGACTGTGAGTGGTAATCACATAATAGAATATATAGATGTCAAATTATGATGTACACCTGAAAATTATATACTTGTATTAACCAATGTTACCCCAATAAACTTAATTAAAAAAGGAAAGAAAGAAAGAAAAATGTATTTCTATTAAAAAAAGAAAAAGAAAAAAGAAATCTTTATGCCCTAAAATGGTTCTGTTGATGCCTAAAGTGATGGCAAATCTTTTCTAAAGGTGTCTAGATTTGCGACATAAAAGAAAATGATCAAGGTGGGTGAGCAATCTAGGTAATAACATTTTCGGGAAAAAAATACAAGAAATAACTATCAAGTAATAAGACAGATTTTTTGTATATGCTTAATATCCTAGTGCTAATGATATTTCCCAAAAAGAAACAGAAGTAAACAGAATACATCCACTAGCTCCTCAAGTAGCTATCCTCAATTGAATGATGAATTTCTGGTGTATTTCTTTAAAAAGTGAAAAAAAACATATGACATTTAATGAGTCACAAAGCTATTCCAATACTTGATAACGACTTATATACTGTGGGGTTAATGATGTTACATACTTACAAGGTTGTCGTGAAGATTAAATGGCAGAGTATTTGTAAAACACTTAGTAGAGTGCCAGGAATACAGTAAGTGCTTAATAAATGTTAGCTAATATGTTGTTGATGTTGAGCACTTTCCATTTTCAAGTCACCCTGCTGGAAGTATCTAAAAGTTATCATACTTAATTGTAAAAGTTAGGGACTATAATCTTCATTTTTCAAATTGAGAAACTCAAGTCTCATTAAAAAGTATCAGGAGTGAGTAAGCGGTGAGCGGCAGGATTCCAGCCTGGGTTATTGTGGTTCCGTGTCCGCACTTTTTCAAATTGCCACAAAGTCTCCTGTGTGCTTTCAACTTACACACTGTATTGATTCAGGCAACTCTGCAGGTGTGGGTAGGCTAGCTGTTGCTCTCTCACTTAGCAGATGAGGAAGTTGGAGAACCTAAATGGAGAACCTAAACTTAAACCCACATTTACTGCCTTCCAGTCAAGAGTTTTTTCTAAACTGTGTACACACTCTAAAACCAAGTCAACAAAAACACAGTTAATTTGTAGATTTCCACTCTGAAAAATCATAATTTGCAACCCTCACTTATTTCCTAAAATGTGGCCCCAAAACATCATGCAATAATAGAAGATGCAGAGGAATATTATTTCCTGGGAAATCTTTGAGATGAGCAGAGGAAGATTTAGCCAGATCACTTATCATCAGTATCTGTTGTAAAATGTCTGTGGAAAATGATTGAACATCTCTTTAGAAAAAAATTGCCAGTATCGTCTGCTCTTGCCACAACTTCCCTTTTCAAATTTTTTTATTTTTCTATGTGAATCTGGAGTCCGATCAACTCAGTAGGAAATGATTATTTGGGGATGAAATGCTTGATTCTCACCACAAGGAGCAATCTTTGATGGAGTCACCTGGTCGGTTATGATGCTTCTCATCAGGTTATACCAGGTGTCACAACCAGTCATTTACAATTTGTGGATTATGCCATTATCATGGGCTACGAGCCATGGCACATTAGTCTTCCATTATTATGATGGTACAAATTTTAACATTATTGCTCATTGTTAAATCCTCGTAGAATGGTCCTAGTATGTGGATGCTTCTGGTGTTTGGATTGTTGGGCAAATGGTCTTTTACTCTATTTTCTTTTGGAGACTGGGGGATCATTTGACAAAAATGATCCTCATAACTACCCTTAGATCCCTGGTGATTGACATGCCTGTTGAATTTACAATGACCCAGCCCTCTAAGCATTCTCGTGCTTCTTAGAGGGACAGGAAGTGAGCCCTCTACGCAGTTGCTGTGGGATTGTGCCACATGGGAGTTTTTTGTTCAATGCTGGACTCCGTCTATACTGTGTGCTCATGAGACACCATTACACTTCTGACTGCATCTATCTCCCTGCTTACCAGGAAGGTGCTATGGCTTCAGATTTGTTATCAGTCATTTCTATAGTTAAGAATTAAGACAAATATGGACTCTTTTTTTTTTTTAAATTAGTTAATGTTTAAAACAACTAGGCTTAGATATTTGAGTTGAAGAAAGAGGTCTGTTTGGTTATTCAGTGCTTCGGGCAAATACATTCATTAGTAAGCACACATTTACATTAGTTTCAGTAAAAACACATTTGTTTTTACAAATATGGAACAGAGTAGGAAAATGTTTATAGCATCCGCATTTGCCAGCTCAGAAAGGACTCACCCTGCCAACAAACAGATGAATCAACCTCCTCTCCCCTCCCTCAGAGATCAGCAAGGAAAGCAGCCTCAGCTCTTCATGGCTAACTTCTAAACAATGAATTTGATTCTTAGTAGGAAGCCTGGGGGTCATGTGGTTCAACCGTCTGTCTCAAATCAGGGGTTGGGGGTATCTCCTCCCGCATCCCTGACAGGTGCTTCTCCAGCTCTTTCTAAATGACTTCAAAGATGGATTTCTTTCTCCTTAGGGAATGATTATTGCTTTTCTAAATAACTGTTAGAATATTTTTTTATATATTGATGCAAAATCTGGATCCTTGTAACCTCTTCCTACCTGCTCTAATTCTATCTTCTAGAGCCAAACAAAATAAAGCTTTTTCTCCTCTAAACATTAGCACTTCAAAAATTTGAAGGAAATGCTGTCATCTACACTTTGTCTTTTTTGCCTCCAGTAAACATGTAGTTCTTTGAGCATTCCTTCTAAGACTTAGTTTCTAGTTCTTTCACCATCCCAGATGCCAGCCCTACCCTTGTGTTTGGGCTGGTCTAGAGCCAAAGACACCCCCTCACCCCTTCACCTTGCAATCTCGTTCATCCTCCCACCTTGTTTTTGGTGTTATTCTGATAGATTGCAAGTACCCAGCCATCAATTAAAGTCAGAAAGTAATTGTTTTTTAACATAGTATTATTATTAGAAGGTTATAAATATATATCTGAGGTTATAAATATATATCTGATTTTCTGGTTGTAATCAATCAGTAGTTGGGGTAAAGATGTGTATTCTAAAATTTTATACAATTTAGTCACTATTTCTTCTCCTTCTCCTACGTAAGTAATATAGATGGCCCTGGCTGGCCTTTCCCTGGGCAGAGGTTCTCTGCGAGAAGAGGAAGCAGGCCAGAGCAGTGGAAGACAGAGAAGTTCACAGAAGGCTTCCAGGTGACTTTGATACTCACATGTCCCTTACTAGAAATGAGGACCCCTGCCCCAAGAATGTTCCACCCTTTGAGGAAAGACACCTGATTTGTCCCTCTTGCATTCCACAGAGGAATTTCTACTCACTGGCCCAAGCGAGCCCATTTATATCTGCTTCTCTCCTCTCTCAGAATCTTCAAGAGGAAGAAAAGTTGTCTGTGGGTTTTGAAGCTGAATCTGGACTCTGATGTTCACACATAAACTTCTTGTTATGAATGCTGCATCCTCTGGGGACTCCAAGCTCCCGTCTACTTATATTCCCCCTCTGCATGACCCGTGTGTGTCCCCTCCCAGGACCCCCTGCCAGTCTCTCCCTGGATGTTTTAGGGGGACCCAAATGATGTCCAGACCCAAGAGCAGGAGGTATCGCAGTCGGAGATCATTTTGAAGTTTAATGTCTTGGAACATTTTTCTTTCAAATTTGTTATTCTAAGCGCACATTGTGATTTAATGACTCTTTGTGAATTCAGTTTATGGTTGAGGTCCGAGCACTGAAGAATGCATGTTTAATTTTTTTCATCTTATAACCAGTATTTCATCTTAGACTAAATAGATGCACATTTTAGAATTCCCACAGAATCACTGAAACACTGATGTTTATATAAATGCTTGCATGTTTGAGTGAATTTAAGAAAAGGAAACAATCAGAGCTCGTTCCAAAGGCTTTGTGGAACCTTGCTAAGTCCTTAATTCTCCAGCATCAATTCCTCCCTCATCTATGTCCTTACAGGACTTTAAGTATATGCACAGCACTGGAATTTATTTATGGACACTGAGTCTCCCTTACTGACTCTGGTCTTTGTGACAACAAAGACCATGTCTTAGGCATCTGGATCTATCACCTGGCTCAGTGAATGTCTGCTCTCTGGACTGAGGCTGAACTCTGGCTGAGTTCGGACACATGGGTGGAATGTTCATCCTCTCTGAAGAAGCAGTGAAATGAACTAGATAGATAAGCAGAGAGAGAGAGAGAGAGATCTTTACGATGTGACCTTGTTACAGGATACTCGGACAGAGAGATGGGACACCGAGGCAATAAGCAGGAATAACGTTTATTGGTGCTGGAACTGGCTCAGAGGATTCACCTCAAAGGCTGAACCTCCCCCACCTCCGCGGCCCCCGCCCGCAGCGGAGCTTTTGCTTTTATACACATCTTATACTTCCTCACGTGTTTTCTGTAGAAGGAAAGTGTGTTTTGATTGGTTGGCGGGCCTTAAGGGGAGTGACCCACCAGGGCCAGAGGTCTGTGCCACATCAGCTGAGACACTGCAAAGTCCCTTACCTATCATGGGAAAGGAAGTGAGCAACCTTCAACCGTTATAGGATATGGTTAGCTCAGCCTCTGCTACTACAGCCTGTGATGATCAAAAGCCTCCATCTGCCCTAGGAAGCAAGGAAAAGGAATGGATCAATTCTTCAGTTTCCTTACAGACCTGATAGAGGCATGGCTACAGTTTCATTTGGATAAATGTCTCTGAATACTAGAAAAGTGGATAACTTTTGGCCACGTTGGAAAGAATTATCTAAAAAGTCTCTTTTGTTGGCAGTGCTCAGTGGACTGTGTTTTTAGAGATCAAATCCATACTTTATTTATTTCTGGATCAATAGGACAGAACATGCCAAACATGCTAGTTGCCCAATAAAAGTGCATTGAATTTTAATGAACAAAAAAAGTGAGACTAACTGCTTAGGGTGAGATAGAAGACACACAATAGTTTCAGGGGACCTCTCTGGCACACAAGTAAAAAAATATTTAAGAATATACACATAATTTCCCAGTCATATGCAAGAATTCCTAGAACTAATTATTTCTGTTTCCATGACTGGACATGAATATACAAAAAGTGGCAATATTACCTAAAGAGATGCAGAACATATACAGAAAATGAGACATTACAAATAAACAAATAAATCTTAGCTTAAACACTGGTTCCCAAATCAGAATACAGCCACACAAAGATCATTTTAAAAAAAATGAGTGACTTGAATGTCTGGAGAGTTTTCTATGAATTCTACGACAATTGAAAGACAAATGTATTTTTTGGCAGAATTCTAATGTGGGAATAGGTGGGGAAAGAGGGTCACTCCCAGGCCCACCAGCTGGCAAGGGAGCTCAAGCCATTTTAATGGTAGTGAGTAGAGAGCTGTCAGGGTTTCCAAGAGACTTAATAGTCGTGCGGTCAGAGTTCCCTGAGTAAATAGCTTCCATTTCCACTCCTGCTGCCAGCTGGCCAAGTGGGAGACCACCTAAGTTGTGTGCCCCCAAAGGAAATGGGAAGGCAGGTTCTCCTCTCCCACAATTCTCCAACCAACTACTGCCTCTCGCTGCCTGAAATTCCACCATTAGAGGGCTGTGCCTTTAATTCAAAATTTATTCCCAGTTAAAATTTGAATACTACTAATAAGGATACTATTTTAAACTTTTGTTACTCCTTTGAAACCTATTTTGCTTATGAATGCACTTTAGAACTTGTTTTGAAAATAGGTATTGATTGGGAGGATGGGAAGAGAGCAGAAAAGCTCTAGTTAAGGAGCCCCATTGTATTAGTGTTCCTCAGTCCTCCCTCTGTTCACACCTTTCTCAACAGACTTTGCAGTTTCTCTCATCAAGAGGTGGAGTCTATTTGCCAGCTTCTGGATTCTGAGCTAGGCCTTGTGACTTATCTTGGCCAGTGGGACAGATGAAATGCTTAAAGGGCACTTGGGTAATTGGGCTTGATTGCTCTCGCACCTTTGCAATTATCAGGTGAACAAGTCTGCACTAGCCTGCTAAAGGCTGAGAGACACAGCGGAAGCTGTGTAGCACCAGCTGGTCCAGCTGAGGCCACCCTAGAGCAGCCAAAAGCCAACCAAGCCCCAGAAATGTGAGGGAACTGCCCAGATCAGTGGAATAACTCAGGCTCAGAAGCTCAGTAAATGTATATTTTTATATGCCACTGATGTTTTGGGATTGTTTGTTGCGTGGGGTTATTGTGGTGATAGATAGCTGATACATTGCAGAAAAAAGGAGGCCAGGATGGAGAACTATCAAGACTTAGTCAGCCTCCCTCACAATTATGAATGCACAGGGCTGCCGCCACCTTTAGGCTTCCAGAAGACAGCAGAACATACAAACATGATCATAATGGCACCATCAGGCTGCTCTGAGCAACCAGGGGAGACTGGCATATCCTTCCATAAATATAAATATGTGTCATCTGTGTCTTGGTTGAAAGGAATGGGAGAGAACAAGGAGGGAGGAACCAAGATTCATTTCATGGCCGTTGTGCACCAGTGACTATGTTATAGGCTACATATGGTATCATCCAGCCCTCACCATGTTCCTGTGAGTTGGGAATCATTTTCTCCATTCTACGGATGCGAATACTAAGACCTAGAGAGATTAACTGACTTAACCATGCACATCTAGGGCCAGCAAGCTTCTTCTGTTAAGGAGCTGATAGTACATATATATTAGGCTTTGCAGACCTATGGCAGTCTCTGTCACAACTCAGCTGTGCTACTATAAGATGGAAGTAGCTGTAGATAATATTTAAATAAATGAGTGCACTGGAAAACTTTTATTTATGAACATAAAATGGAATTTTATATACTTTTCACATGTCACAAAATAATATTCTTTTGGTTGTTTCCCAACCATATAAAAAGGTAAAAATCACTTAGCTCATAAGCTGTGCAAAATGAGGCAGCAGACCAGAGTTTGCCAACCCCTAATATCAATGGCAGTGCTTAGACTCAAACTTATAAAAATTGTGCAACTGCCTAGGAGGCAAAAAAATCTTTGTAGAGTTTGAATATTTCTTTGGTCCCATTATCTTCATTACTGCCACTTAATACTCTCTTATATAAAAACAGATAAACAACAAGAAAATACCCAACTCACTCTTGGAATGCTATTAGGCACAGCATCTGAAACTACTGACACTTTATTTGCAGTTCTCTTGGAATCAACTAGATTGACTCAGAGTGTACGTGCATGTGTGGGGGGCTGTGCATTCGTACGTGCATGTGAGTGTGCATGTGTGTGAATGTGTTGAAGATAGACTTCAGTGAAGTAATGGCACATCATGGAAGACAAGGTAGATATACAGTACTATTATTATCTCAACATTGCAAAGAAGGAAACTAAAGTTTAGAGAGGATAAACAAATTTACTCTGTAAGGGGAGCCACAATTCAAACGCTGGTTTTCCTGGCTCCAAAAACAGCACTCTAATCAACCTGTGCTCTTCACGCTCCTGGGGAAAGACAGGTCCCCCTGGCCTTGGTTATCCTGGGAAGCCCTTGCCTGCCACCAGCTCCCTCTGAATCACGCTCTGCCTTAGGCTCTCCCACCAGAACAAAACAGAAAAATAAATAGTCATAACAAGATAAAAGGGACCAGCATAGACTGTTTAAAATCACGTGGAAAGTAAACTATTAGAAGACAGTTTTCCTTGCAGGGCTTTGTGCTATGTTTATGAAGTTCTGATGCTTGGTGGGGTCTAATGTCATTCCATGATAATTTGATTAGTGTAAGAGAAGCTGGTCCAATGCAATTGTTCCACATGCTGTCATGCCTCACAAGACAAGCCAGGTGCCCTTTCAGACCCTGGAAGACGTGCCCACAGCCTTCTCAGAGCAAAAGCTAATCTGAAGGTTCCTCACTTAGAGAAAGTCCATGTCTTCTCCTCCAAGCCTTCCCCACCCTGCCCACCCCTGTTCCACCAGCGCCAGAACCGACAGACTCAGGTGTGCTGATCCTCCCCCTGGCCTTTTACCTCCCCTTAACAAAGCATAAACCACATATCTGATTGTTCATTTTCTAGGTTTCTTCCTCCCACGTGTGATACAGTTAAATTAGACATCCGCATGTGTTATAAAGTGGAATTTGAAAACCCTAGTTTCTATTTCCTTGTGCATCCATTTGTCAGCCTTGCGAATCTGGACAAGACATATCAATTTCTGAGACTTGGTTTCCTTCCCCATAGAATAAGTGGTTGTAATCACATTTATAAAAGCATTTTAAAAACTCTAAAAGCCCATATGTAGTTAAGCAAAAATTATATCAAACCCACGAAGGGCCCATAGCTCAAATTGCAACGGTACTTACCAGTCAGGGAGGCTATTACCAGACTGTGACTGGAGTAAACTCATGAAACCCACTGGGCTGGCCCTCCTATCCAGGGTATTGCAATACACCAGCCCAGCAGCATCCCTGCTACTGTATCCCATTGCCATTGCTGCAGGCGCTCTACTGCTTCCATCCCATGCCTTCTCCAAATGCTTTAAATGCCAATGCATGCAATTTTTTCAAAACTGCAGAAAATATTGCAGGATTCTCAGAGAGATGGGACACCAAGGCTATAAGCAGGAAGCAGCATCTTTCGATGCCAGCACCGGCTCAACAGATTCTTATCCAAAGGCTAAGCCTCAATCGTAACATGGCGAGCAGTTTTATACAATCTTGTACTTGCGCATTCCTACAGAGCTATAGATATTCCATATTAGGAAGGAGAATATAAGGAGAACATTGATTGGCTGCCAAACTATAAGGAAACTTAATCATTTAAGTGGGTTTTTGGACTGCCGCATCAGCTGGAGAGTCCTGGGATGGGAGGTGCAGCCAGGAACTAACTTGTTTGAGCAGGAAATGGTCAGGCAGGGTCAGGCTGCCACATTTCCCTCTTTGATGCTTGGACCCAGGACTGGGTCAGAGAGCACTATCTTTTTCTAATTTTTGATTTAGAGGCTGGTACCTCCATAGCAGGACTTTTGCTGCAGTTTTTCTTTCTACTATAGCCTCTATGAGGCAGGTGGTTGACCGGATAACAAGAGGCAGTAGACACGGGAGGAGGAGGCAGGTCCTGAGGAGGAAGAGTACTACCCCAACTAAGGTCTTAAAGCCACCAAAAGTGGAGAACCAGCCACCAAAGTGATTACTAGGGTCCCATCTTGACGAGTCGTCATCCTCAGGCTTCTGCCACATGTAGATTGGTCAGCTTCCAGCGTGACGAAAGCGAGGCCGATGTCTTACCCTCAGTCTGTCGGCGCAGTCAGTGTTTTCTTACAGAGGATTGCCTTTAGGGGGCTGGGAGGAGTCTGGAATACACTCCCACTCTGCAGCTGTGGGTTTAACTTTGCTGTGATGTATCCAGGGCGTTATTTCAGTAACCTTAACTGCAATGGGGGTAGACAAAATGACAGTAAAGAGGCCTTTCCACAGGGGTTTCAGGGGCTGAATGTTCCACTCTTTTACCTAGACAGAGTCTCTTGGCTTAAAGGGATGAACTTCAGTAGTTAAACTGACAAGGAGCCTTTCCCTAACCCATTGGTTGAGAGTCTGGAAGGTGGTCCCTGAAGCTGTCGTCTCAGAGTCAATTTACTTATATCCTTGAGGTCTCCTCATAGTCCTTTGATGAGTAGTGGTGGCCATCCATACAGGATCTTGTAGGAGAATCCAGTCTTCTTGGTTGGGGCCGACCTGATTCTTAATAGTGCCATGGGGAGGACTTCGTCCCAATGTAGATGTGTCTCTTGACATAGTTTTCCCAACTGAGTCTTAAGGGTCCTGTTCATGCATTCCACCTGTCCCAAACTCTATGGTTAATATGTGGTATGCAATTTCTATTTAATATTTAAATTCTTGGCTAGTAGCTGCGCTATTTCTGCTACAAAGGCTGGCCCATTATCTGAGCCAATGGTAATTGTAGGCCAAATCATGGAACAATTTCTCAGAGAAGTCTGGCTACTTCTCGGGCCTTCTCAGTCCAGGTGGAATAAGCCTCTACTCAACCGAAATAGGTACATACAAGACCAAGAGATACCTGAGACCCCGTGATCAAGGCATTTCAGAGAAGTCTACTTCAAGTTCTTCAAAGGGGGTGCCACCGACACTTTGGACCCTCAGTAGGGCACATGGCCCTTGCCTGGGGTTGTTGTGGGCACAGACTTCGCATCGTTCACATACTGCTCGGGAGATGCTAGGGGGATGTAGAAGTACCAGCCTAGAGTGGTTTCTAGGGCAGTGTGACCAAGGTGAATCCTTTGGTGAAACTATTTGACAAAAGCGGGGGCTAGGGTTCCAGGGACTGCAATTTGCCCATCCTTGAACTTCCACCATCCACCAGGGAGGAGGCTCCCCTCTTCAGTCTTAAACCAGGCTTATTCCTGAGGTGACTACTTGGGGTCCCATTCGGTTAAGGGACTAGGAAACAGGGAAGTAGTTATTGCTATAGGGCTGGCCATCTCCTCGGCTGCTTGCCAGTTTGGCAACATGGTCTGCCCTGCAGTTGTTCCAAGCTGTTATGGCATCCCCTTTTTGATGTCCTATTCAGTGCATGACTGCTACTTTCTTGGGGACCCACACAGTATCTAAGAGTTCTAGAATTTCCTTTCTATACTTTATGTTTTTTCCCCTGAATTGATTAGATCTTTCTCTTTGTACGTGGCTCCATGTACATGGAGGGTGGTGAAGGCATACTTAGCGTCAGTGTACACGTTAGCTCACACTCCTGCTGCTAGCTGAGGGGCGTAGGTCAAGTCGATGAGCTCTGCCTCCTGTGCTGAGGTTCCCTTAGGCAGAGGTTTCACCTCAATGGTGGAATGTAAGGTCACCACAGCATATTCTGCAAGGCGTTCTCCTCCCCTCACAAAGTTGCTACCATCAGTGTAATATTCTACATCAGAGTCCTTGAGGGGCTGGCCTGTCAAGTTGGGTCAGCTGGAAAACACGTCATCCATGACTTCAATGCAATCATGGTCTGGCTGACTGGGCCTAATGGTTAGCAAGGTGGCTGGGTTCAAGGTTCCTACTACCTCTAGGTGGATGTGTGGATTCTCACACAGCATTCCTTGGTATCTGACCATCTGGGCATTGGTTAGCCAGTATTGTCCCTGTACTTCAGCAATGTTATTACTGAATGTGGTACTTGTACTGTCAGTTCTTGCCCCACCGTCAACTTCTGACACAAGGAGGGCCATGGCTACGAGTGCTCGTAAGCAGGATGGCCAGCCCTGTGTGACAGAGTCAAGCTGTTTGGAGAGATAAGCCACAGGATGGTGCCGAGATCCTAGCAGTTGGGTTAAGACCCTATTGTGACACCCGTGCACTCGTGTACATACAGAAAGAAAGATTTGATTAAGTCTGGGAGTCCTAGCCTGGGAGCGTTACTGAGTGCCCATTTGATTTCTTCAAAGGCCTTCTGTTGTGCAGATTCCCAGAGTAGGCGCTCCCGTTCTCCCCTCTTTGTGGCTTCATAGAGGGGTTTGGCCAGGATGGAGAAATTAGATATCCAGATTCTGCAGAAGCCAGTTCCTCCGAGGAATTTGCGGACTTGTCACCAGGTGGTAGGGACAGGAATTGAGCAGACCATTTGTTTTCCTTTCTGGGCCAAGTTGGTGTTGTCCCTGTGACAGGTGGAAGCCGA